>NW_022631625.1:0-42703 GCF_010015895.1 Lontra canadensis
TTGGGGTGAGGGTAAAACTCTCAGAGTTGGAGACACCTGCATGGCCGATGAGGCCATACCCACTCTTAAGGGTGGGCTTGGGCACAAACACACATTGAGATCCTCAGGCTGAGCCATGTTTTCATATAAGGTCCAACAGTAGCTGGGCTAGGAGTCTGCAATTCAGGCTTGCCATGCCCCTAAGGCCAAATCCTAACCAAAGGGGTGGATTTCCAGGAGACCATACCCAGAACCCTGCTCTGGATCTCTCTTTCTGGGGGACCCCTGAGACAAAAAGACAAGACTCCTCCATTCACGAAGCATGACACCAAACTATTGGGAGCCATGCAAATCCCCACAGAAGGAGAATCTCCCATGGCCCCATGAGGCCACCCCTACATCCTGCGGCCATCCTAGACACAAATTCCAGAGACAAAAGACCGAGCTATTGCCTCACACTTGCCCTAATTTCAGATTCTGAGGAGCTCCTCTCAGGGTCTGCAGATCAGGCATGCCATACCCTCGGCCTTAACCCTAAACTGAGTTTGTGTTTTCAGACTTCTGTCCCCAGAGCCCTGGCCCACACACCCTTCAGGCTGGTGCCTCCAGAGCCACACCGCAGGACTGAGCCTCCCCTCCCAAAGGAAACTGTGCCATTTACAGTTGCCAAAACCCTACAGATTAGGAGAAACCTGCAAGACCCTCGAGGACGCCCCAATTTCATAATGTGACCTGGAAATGATGCACACTCTGACACATCCCGAGCACCTACATCCAGACAGACACCCAGGTAGATGCCCTAGAGACAGGATATTGAAACTAACACATTCCTAATACCTAATCTAAACACTAGCGTTGGTTTTCAGGCATCTGTCCCCAGAGACCGGGTCTGAGTACCAACATAACGGGGTCCCTGTGGCACAAAACAGAACACCTCCTGTCCCAGAAGGGAAGCTTGCTATATGGAGCTGTTTCAAAGACTCAGGGGAGGAGAATCCTGCATGGTCCCTGAGCCACGGCCAAAATCCAAGGTGTACCTGGACACACACCTGCATTGTGACCCATCAGCATGAGACTCCATGTCAACTCAACCCCCTAGGTAGTTCCCCCCAGAACCAGAGGATCAAACCTGACATGTTCCTAGACTGCAATGGTAACATGGGATGGGATTTCCAGGCATCCATGCGTAGAGCTGTTCTATTGAATTGTTCCATATGGGGGACACTGCAGCCATCAAACAGGACTCCCATTGTCTTGCAGTAGAAAACCTTGTTGTTTGGAGCAGCTCCTGACACCCAGAGTGGGAATACCTCCACAGGCTCATGAGGCCACTTCTCCCTTAGTATCCCATCATGGTCACAAACTCCAGCCTGAGCAAACGTCTGACACTAGTCCTTACCTCCGATGCTGGAGATCTTGAATCAGCCTCGGCAAATTGGTCCTCCCATACCCTAGGCCCTAACCCTAACCCTAGCTTGTGTTTTCAGTCTTCCATCCTGAGAGTCCTGGTGTACAAGCCCACCAGATTGGGAATTCTGGAATCACAACGCAGCCCACTGCCTGCTTTTCAGAAGGCAAAAGTGGACTCTGGGACTACACACACACAAAAAAAAAAAAAAAAAAAAAAAAAAAAAAAAAAGAGGATCAACCCGCTCGGCCCACAAGGGCAAAGAAATTTCATAGGCCACTGGTGCATTAGTGATCTGTCTGGCTCAGCTAATCCCTGACCTCCTGACAGCCACACATGTAGCTGGCTGCCTATCCAACAGATCGTACCTGCCATGACCCTAGGCCATCATCTCTACCCAACCTTGTTTTATAAGCCTGTGTCCCCAGAGGTCTAGGCTTAAATCCAGGCATATCTGGAAACATGATCCACAAATTATAAGTCCACCTGCCCTGCAACAGGAAACCTTGCTATTGGGATGTGTGTAAAACCCTCAGAGTAGGAGAAACCTTCATGGCCCATGAGGCCCCGCCCACTGTAGAAGGTCACCCTGGGCACAATCCCGCATTGTGACCCTCAGCCTGAGCCACATTTTCAACTAAGCTGCCTCAGTATCCTGACCTAGAGCCAGCATATGAGGCTTGCCACGACCCTAGGCCCAAATCCTGACCCAAGGCTGGGTTTCTAGGCACCCATATACAGAGCCCTGTTCTGGAAACCCTCTTTTTTTTAAATTTTATTTTTCTTTGATAGAGAAATCACAAGTGGTCAAAGAGGCAGACAGAGAGAGAGGAGGAAGCAGGCTCCATGCTGAGCAGAGAGCCTGATGTGGGGCTCAAACCCAGGACCCTGAGATCTTGACCTGAGCTGAAGGCAGAGGTTTAACTCACTGAGCCACCCAGGTGCCCCTCTCTAATGGTTCTTTATGGGGACCCCTGAATTTGAAAACAAGATTCCCCCTATTGCCCCCAATGACAGCATGCTATTTGGAGCTGTGCAAACCCCCCCAAAATGGAGAATCTTCCATGGCCTCCTTCCATGGAAGTTTCCCTATCTGGGGTTTAGATGCAACTCCAAACAGCAAGTTTTCCATCTGGGGACAGGAGCTGTTGTGTTCGGTGGCTCATGGATCCCCCAAATATTTGCATTCGAGACAAGGCCTCTGGGGAGAGATGCCTGAAAACCTAAACTAGTATACAGTTTCGGACTTAGGGACATATCAGGTTCAATCTTCTGTCTCTGGTGTCATCTACCTGGGTGTCTGACAAGAGGTAGTTGCTCAGGTTGTGTCAGACCACGCATTTTTGTCCAGAGCATTCTACGAAATTGGGGTGGCCTCAGGGGCCTTCTAGGTTTCTCCTCACCTGAGGTTTCTTAAAGCTCTAAAGGGCCCAAATTCCTTCTGGAGGACAGGCCCAGTCCTATGGTGTGACTATAGAATACCAATGCTGTAGGGTTTGTGGTGCAGGACTCTAGGGATAGAAATCTGAAAACACCAGCTAGGGTTAGGATAATGGCTGAGGGTATGGCAGGCCCTATCTGCAGACCCTGAGTCGAGCTCCTTAGGATCTGACATTCGGGCGACTGTAAGACAGAAACTCAGGCTTTGCCTCTGGTTTTTGTATCTGAGAAGGGCGTGGAATGTAGAGGGAACCTCATGGGGCCATGGAAGATTCTCCCTCATTGGGGGTTTTTCACAGCTCCAAATAGCATGCTGTCATTGTGGGGGAAAGGAGGAATCTTGTTTTCTGAATCAGAGGTCCCAATGAGGAGGGATTCGAGAGCAGAGCTCTGTGTATATGTGCCTAGAAACCCCACCTTGGCTTAGGATTTGGGCCTAGGGTCACCACAAGCCACATACGCTGCCTCAAGGTCGTGATACTGATGGGGCTTAGTTGAAAACGTGGCTCAGGCTGAGGGTCACAATGCGGGATTGTGCCCAGGGTGGCCTTCAACAGTGGGCGGGGCCTCATGGGCCATGCAGGTTTCTCCTACTCTGAGGGTTTTACACACATCCCAATAGCAAGGTTTCCTGCTGCTAGTCAGGACTTCCATTTTGTGGATCATGTTTCCCCATATGCAGGGATTTGAGATCAGGCCACTGGAGCCAGTTTTCTATAAGCCCAGGTTAGGTAGAGATGATCACCTAGGGGCATGGTAAGTCTGTTCTCCTGGATATGGAGATAACTACCTGGGTGGTTGACAGGAGTCAGGGCCCAGGCTTTGGCAAACAGAATATTAGTGCTCAGTGCAGTTTATGAAATTGTGGTGTACTCGTGGACCATGCAGGTTGATTCTCCTTTGGGGTTTTTGTGCAGTCTCAGATGGCACTTATGCCTTCTGAAAGGCAGACAGGGTACTGCGTTGGGGCTCCAGAATTCCCAATCTGGAGGGCTTGTGCACCAGGACTCGGGATGGAAGAGTGAAAACACAAGCTAGGGTTAGTGTTAGGGCCTAGGGCATGGCAACCCCAATCTCTAGAGCTTGAGACCAGATCACTGACATCAGAAATAAGAGCTAGTGTCTGACGTCCGCTCAGGCTGGAGTTTGTGACCAGGAGGGCTGCCTAATGGAGGGGTGGCCTAATGAGGCCATGGAGGTTTTCCCACGCTGGTGGTTGTGAGCTGCTTCAACTACCAGGAGGAGTAATGTTTGAGGATTCCAGGGTCCACCATATGGAAAGATTCGATAACAGGGCTCTACACATGGATACCTGGGAAACCTAACTTGCATTACCATTGCAGCCTAGGAACATGGCAGGTTCAATCTGGTGGATCTGAGTTTAACTACCCAGGGAGCTGAGTTGAAATGGAGTCTCAGACTCATGGGTCACAATGTGGGTTGTATCCATGGAGACATTGGAATGTGGAGGTGGCTCAGGAGCCATACAAGATTCTCCTACTCTGAGGTTTTGACACAGGTCCCAAGAGCAAGGTTTCCTTCTGGGGATAGGAGGTGTTCTCTTTTGTGGCTCAAGGACTACGTGTTGGACCATATGTTAATGTTCGAGAACAGACCTCTGAGGAGATGCCTGAAAACCCATGCTAGGATATAGATTCTGTCCTAGGGGCAGGTCAGGTTCAATTCTTTCTCTAGCGCCATTTACCTGGGTGTCTGCCAGGAAGTAGGTGCTCAGGGTGTGTCAGACTATGCATTTTTGTCCACAGAGGCCTACGAAATTGGGGTGGCCTCACGGCCTTGCAGGTTTCTCCTAATAAGGAGGGTTTGAGCAACCGCGAATGGCAGAGTTTCCTTCTGGAGGGCAGGCACAGTCCTGCAGTGTGGCTCTGGAGGCCCATCCTGGAGGGCGTGTGGGCCAGGGATTGGGGGACAGAAGTCTGAAAACACAAACTCGGTTTAGGGTTAGTGTCGTGCTTATGGCAGGCCCAATATGCAGACTCTGAGCGGAGCTCCTTGGGGTCTGAAATTCGGGTGAGTGTGAGGCGGAACTCAAGCTTTTGCTTCTGGTTTTTGTGTCTAGGATGGGCACAGAATATAAGGGGTGGGCACATGGGGCCATGGAAGATTCTCTCTCTCTGCGGATTTTGCCTGACTCCCAATGGTTAGGTGTCATTCTGGGGGAAGGGAGGAGTCCTGTATTCTCTCTAAAGGTCCCCACAAAAAAGGGATTTCAGAGCAGGTATGGGTGCCTGGATAAGCCCAACTTGGGTTAGGATTTTGGCCTAGGTGCCTGGCAAGTCCAATATGCAGGTTCATGGTCCAGCTATCAAGGGACCTTACTTGAGAACAGGACTCAGGCTGAGGGTTGCAGGGCATGTTTGTGCCCATGACGGCCTTACAGAGTTGGTGTGGCCTATGGGACCTGCAGGGTTTCCCTACTCTGAGCGTTTGACATCCATTCCAACAGCAAGGTTTCCTGCCATGGGGAAAAGGAGTTCTGTTTTGTGCATCATGTTTCCCCATATGCAGGGATTTGAGATAACAGATGCCTGAACACCGAGGTAGAGTAGAGATGATGGCCAAAGGACATGGCAGGTCTGATCTGCTGCATATGCGCCCAGAGTGTAGGTGGCTGATGGGATTTCTGAGCTCAGTGCCACCTATGAAATTGGGGTGCCGCTGAGGGCCGTGCAGGTAGATCCTCATTTGGGGTTTTTGGGCAGCCCCTAAGGGCACTTCTTTCTGGTGGGCAGGCAGAGTGCTGCGTTGTGGCTCCAGAATTCCCAATCTGGAGGGCTTATGGGCCAGGAGTGTGAGGTTGGAATTCTGAAAACACAAGCTAGGGTTAGTTTTAGGGCCAGGGCATGGCAGGCCAAATCTGCAGAGGCTGAATCGAGATCTTCAGCATGTGAAGTAAGGGCGAGTGTCAGATGTTCGCTCAGGCTAGAGTTTGTGTCCATGATGGCTGCCAAATGGAGGGGTGGCCTCATGAGGCCATAGAGGTTTTCCCACTCTTAGGGTTGTGAGGTGCTTCAAACACCAATGTTTCCTTCTGCAGAACAGGGGGTGTCCTGTTTCCAGACCCAAGTTTCCCCCATACCGAAAGATTTGAGAGCAATCTGAATGTATAGATGCCCAGAAACTCCACCTCATTATCCCATTGGGCCTAGGAACAAAGCAGTTTCGATTGCTGCCTCTGGGGCAAGGTACTCAGGGGGCTGATTTGAAATGGAATCACAATGAGTGTTTGTGTCCAGAGACACCTTGGTATGTGGCAGTGGCTCATGGGACATGCAGGATTCTCCTAACCTGAGGGTTAGACACAGCTCTGAATAACAAGGTTTCCTTCTGTGGACAGGAGATGTTCCTTTTTGGACTGCTGGGACCCCCCCTATGTTGGTATTTGAGACCAGTCCTCTGAGCACAGATGCCTGAAATCCTAATCAAGGGTGCAGATTACTGCCTAGGGGTATGTCATGTTCAATCTTCTGTATCTGGGGCCATCTACCTGGGTGTCTGACTGGAGGTCTGTGCATAGGGTGTTCCAGACTACACAGTTTTATCAAGAGCGGCCTACAAAATTGGGGTGGCCTCGGGAGCCTTGCAGTTTTCTCCTAATCTGGATGGTTTTGGCAACTGTAAAGGCCACAGTTTCCTTCAGAAGGTAGGCACAGTCGTGATATGTGACCCAGGAGGCCTGAAGGGTGTGTTAGCAAGGGCTCTAGAGACAGAAGTGTGAAAACACAAATTCAGGTTAGGATTAGACCCAAGGGATGGCAGTCCTGATCTGTAGCCCTTGAGGGGAGCTTCTCAGGATCTGAAATTAGGGTGAGTGTGAGGCGGTAGCTCAGGCTTTTGCCTCTGGATTTTGTTTCTAGGATGGCCACAGAATGTAAGGATGGCTTCTTGGGGCCATGGAAGATTGTCCCTCTCTGGGGATTTTGCCTGGCTTCCAAGAATTTGGTGTCACTCTGGGGGTAGGATGGAGTCCTGTTTTTTGACTCAGGGGTCCCCCCAAAAGAGGGATTCCAGAGCAGGACTCTCCATATGGGAACCTGGAAAACCACAGTTTGGGTTAGGATTTGGGCCTAGGGGTTTGGCATGCCCAATATGCGAGCTCTTGGTCCATCTATCGAGGGCCCTTACTTGACAATGGGGATCAGGCTGAGGGTCACAATGCGAGTTTGTGCACAAGGTGGCCCCCAGACATCACGTGGCTTCATAGGCCATGCAGGTTTCTGCCACTCTGAGTGTTTGAAACCCATCCCAACAGCAAGGTTCACTGGCATTGAGAAGGAGGAGTTCTGTTTTGTGTGTCAGGTCTCCCCATATGCAGGTATTTCAGATAACGGCTGGGGACTGATGCCTGAAAACCCTGGATGGGTAAATATGAAGGCCTAGGGCCATGGCAGGTCCGATCTGCTGGATACATGGCCAGCTGTCTGGGTGTATGATGGGAGGTCTGGGCTCAGGCTGTGTCAGAGCATTAGTGCAGAGGGTGGCCTATGAAATTGGGGTGCCACTTTGGGTTGTGCTGGTTTATCCTCATTTGGGGTTTTGGCAGCCCCATAGGGGATTTTTTCATGTGTGCAAGCAGAGTGCTCCATTATGGCTCCAGATTCCTAATCTGGAAGCCTTGTGGGCCAGGAGTGTGAGGACAGAAGTCTGAAAACACAAGCTAGGGTTAGGTTTATGGCCTAGGGCGTTGCAGGGTGGAATCTGCAAAGGATGAATCGTGATTTCCAGAATTTGAAGTAAGGGCAAGTGTCAGACGTTTGCTCAGGCTGTTGTTTGTGTCCATAATGGCTGTGTATTGGAGGGGTGGCCTCATGAGGCCATAGAAGTTTCGCACGCTGTGTGTTGTGAGCTGCCCCAAAGAGCAAGATTTTCTTCTGTGGGACTGGGGATGTCCTGTTTGATGGCCTAAGTGTCGCCAATACAGAAATATATGAGAACAGGGTTCTACATATGAATGCCTGGAAACCCCACCTCGAGCTCCTATCAGCACCAAGGAACAAGGCATGTTCAATCTGCTGCCTCTGGGGCGAGCTAACCCGGGGGCTGAGTTGAAATGGAGGCTCATGCAGATATGCTGCAATGTGGGTATGTGTCCACAGAGACCTGGGAATGTTTGGGTGCCTCAGAGGGCATGCAAGATTCTCCTACTCTGAGTCGAGGTCACTCAGGTGGATTTTGTGTCCATGAGATCCATCGAATCTGGGACTGGCCTCATGGGGACATCGAGTTTTATCCCCCTCTGGGATTTTTGCATGTTTAAAAAATATTCTGTTCCATTATGGGGAATAGTTCCTGTCCTGTCTTATAGCTCTGCCATCCCCCATATGGAGGTATTCCAGAGCAGGTCTGCAGGTATAGATGCCTGAAAATGCAACCTAAGGATAGTATTAGTTCATAGTGGCATTGCAGGCCTTTGGTCCTGGCTCTGGTCCAAGATATCCATGGGGCTGTATTGAAAATGGCGCTCAGGCAAGGAGTCACAATGGGTGTTTTTGTCCTGGGCAGCCAGCATTAATGGGTGTGGTCTCAGAAGCAATGCATGTTTCACCAAACTCAGGGGGATTTTCATAACTCTAGAAAGATTCTGGGGGGGGGCAAGAGGGGTTCTGTTTTGTGGCTTAGTGGTCCCCCATGTGGAGAAATTTGAGAGAAGGGCTCTGTGAATGGATGCCTGAAAATGCAAACTATTGTTACAAATAGTGCCTTGGGGAATGGCCAGTCTGATCTGCTGACTATGGTGCCAGCCACGTGGGTGGCTGACTGAAGGTTGGGGCTTAGATTGAGGGACAGAATGTATTTTAGTATCCAGTGCTAGATTCCGTAAAGGAAGGTGGGTTTTGGGTTTCGTGCAGCTTTCTTCTCATCTGTGTGTTGCGTGCAACTCCATAGGGCAGGTTTTCCTTCTGGCGGGCAGGAAGAGTCCTGTGCTCTGACTCCAGTGTACCCTAACTGGAGGACTTGTGAACCAGAAGTCTCTGGACAGAGGACTGAGAAACTAGCGAGGGCTAGGGTTAGGGCCTATGGAATGGCAGGCCCAACATGTTGAAACTGAGGCAAACTCCAGGGAATCTGAGGTTAAGGCACATGTCAGGATGTTGCTCAGGCTGAAGTTTGTGTCAATTAGATATGCCGAATGTAGGTTTAGCCTCATGGGGGCAAGGAGTTTTCTCCAACTCAGGGGTTTTTGTGCAGTTCCAAATAGCTTGATCTATCCTGGGGGGTAGGTGCTGTGTTGTTTTAGGAATCAGGTTTTCCCCATATGGAGGTATTTGAGAGCAGGGTTCTGGGTATGGATGCCTGAAAACCCAGCCTAGGTTTTGCTAGTGGCATGGCATCCTGGCATTAGGTCCTGACTCTGGGGCAGGCTACCGATGTGGCTTTGTTGAAAATGCTGCTCAGGCTATGGGTCACAATGGGTGTTTGTATCCAGGATGACCTGCAAAAGTGGGCGTGGCCTCAGGGGCAACACAGTTTTCTGCTATTTCTGAGGATTTTACATATCTCCAAAAGAAATGGTTTCCTTTTGGGGGGCAGAGGGATTTCGTTTTGTGGCTACAGGATCCCCCATTTGGAGGGATTCGAGAGAAGTCTCTGGGTCTGGAGGGCTGATAACTCAACCTAGGTTTAGCATAAGGGCCTAGGGCATGGCAGGTCCGATCTCCTGGCTCTGGGGCCAGCCATCTCAGTGGCTGGTTGGAGGACGGGACTCAGGGTGTCACACTGTGCAGTAGTATCCAGGGTGGCATATGCATGAGGGTGGCATTGGGCCGCTACATGTCTCCCCTAATCTAGGGGTTTTGTGCAGCTCCATAGGGCACAGCTCCTATCTGGAGGGCAGGGAGAGTCCTGGTGTGGCTATGGAGTCCCAATTTTGAGGACTTATGTTCCAGGAGTTAAGGGACGGAATTCTGAAAGCCCAAGCTCAGTTTATGTTTAGGGTATAAGGCATGGCTGTCCTATCTGCATATGCTGAGGTGAGCTCTCCAGATTCTGAAGTTAGGGTGAGTGTCAGGCATTCATTGAGACTAGAATGTGTATCCTAGTGCCACTGAATATATGGGTGTCCTGCTGGGGCTTGGAGGGAACTAAAGCTCGGACGGCTTTGCACAGCTCCAAATAGTATGGTTTCCATCAGGACAGGTGGAGATCTGTTGTATGGCTCTAAGGTCCTCCAAATGAAGGGATTCCAGAGCAGGGCTCTGGTTATGGATGCCTGAAAGCTCAACCTAGGGTTAGGCTTAGAGTATGGGGCATGGGAGGTCTGATCTGCTGACTTTGGCACCAGCTACCTGGGTGCTGACTGGAGGTCACTTCTCAGGTTGAGGGACGGAATGTGTATTAGTGTCCAGGGTCCGCTACCACAACTGTGGTTATCATGCAGCTTTCTCCTAATCTGAGGGTTGTGTGCATCTCTATCGGGCATGTTTTGCATGTGGAGGGAAGGCAGAATCCTGTGGTTTGCCTCTGGTGTTTTCTATCTGGAGGGATTGTAGACCATGGCTGTGAGGATGGAAGTGTGTGAAGCCAGTCTAGGGGTGAATAGGGTCTAGGACATGACAGGGCTAATCTACAGTTGCTGAGGAATGCTCCCCGGGATATGAGGTTAAGGTGAGTTTCAGGAGTTCGCTGAGGCTGGAGTTTGTTTCCATGAGATCCATCGAATCTGGGAACGGCCTCATGGGGAAATGGTCTTTTCTCCCACTCTGGGATATTTGCATAGTTAAAAGAATAGCTTGGTCAGAGGAGTCAAGATGGCAGAGAATTAGCAGGCTGATATGACAACAGGTAGCAGGAGATCAGCTAGATAGCTTATCTAATCATTGCGAACACCTACAACTCCAACTGGAAATCGAAGAGAAGAAGAGCAACAATTCGAGAAACAGAAAATCGATCACTTTCTGAAAAGTAGGACCTGCAGAGAAGTGAATCCAAAGTGACGGGAAGATAGACCGCGGGGAGAGGTGCTGGCTCCCGGCAAGCAGCGGAGCAACAGAGCACAAAATCTGCAGTTTTAAAAGTCCTGCTCCACTTAGGGACGTCGCTCCAAAGGCTAAACTGGGGGGAAGCCCACGTGTGGTCAGCGTAACCCCAGGTCCCGCGGGGTCACAGAAGTATCAGGGGTGTCTGAGTGTCACAGAGCTCTTAGGTATTAGGGCAAGGAAGCCGGCTACAGCGACAAAGCTGAGCAGTGAGCTCTCAGCTTGGGGTTACCATGAACCGGGCACAGGCCGAGTGAGCTCGGAGCATGGCCGGAGGCCAGGGAGATGGAGTAACTGAGCACTTTTCTCCAAGCACGCGAGCGGAGGCCAGGGAGATGGAAGCGACCGAGCGCTTTTCTCCAAGCGTGATCGATTGAGCTTTTTCTCCAATCACGACCAGAGGCCAGGGAAGCAGAAGCGACAGAGAGCTCTTCTCCATGCGTGATCGATTGAGCTCTTTTCTCCAATCATGACCAGAGGCCAGTGAGGCAAAAGCGACCGAGCGCTTTTCTCCAAGCATGAGCCATTGAGTGCTTTTCTCCAAGCACAACCAGAGGCCAGGGAGACGGGAACGATTGGGCGCTCTTTTCTGAGGGCGCTCTGAGGAGCGGGACCCTGAGCTCTCGGCTCTTCAGAGCCACAGATTGGGAGGCCACCATTTTCATTCCCCACCTCCAGAACTCTACGGAAAGTGTTCAGGGAACAAAAGCTCCCAAAAGCAAACCCGAGCGGATTACTTAGCCTGGCCCCTGATGGGTGGGGGGAATTCCATCTCCGGCAAAGACACTTGAGAATCACTACAACAGGCCCCTCCCCCAGAAGATCAACAAGAAACTCAGCCAAGACCAACTTGACCTAAAAGGAGAACAGCATAATTCCAGAGGAGGAGAAAGCAAATCTTTTTTTTTTTTTTTTTGAGAAAGCAAATCTTATCTGGAAAATATGACAAGGCAGAAAATCTCACCACAAAAAAACAAAATAAAAAACAAAACAAAACAAAACAACAACAACAACAACAAAAAACAAACACCACAAGAGGCAATACCAAAGGCTGGGGACCTAATCAGTACAGACATTGGTAATATGACAGATCTAGAGTTCAGAATAATGATTCTCAAGGTTCTAGCCAGGCTCGAAAAAGTCATAGAAGATATTAGAGAAACCCTCTCTGGAGAGATAAAAGCCCTTTCTGGAGAAATAAAAGAACTAAAATCTAACCAAGTTGAAATGAAAAAAGCTATTAATGAGGTGCAATCAAAAATGGAAGCTCTTACTGCTAGGATAGATGAGGCAGAAGAAAGAATTGGTGACATAGAAGACCAAATGCCAGAGAATAAAGAAGCTGAGCAAAAGAGAGACAAACAAATAC
The DNA here is from genome assembly GCF_010015895.1 of Lontra canadensis. NCBI lineage: Eukaryota > Metazoa > Chordata > Mammalia > Carnivora > Mustelidae > Lontra > Lontra canadensis. The sequence continues at coordinate 12,194 of NW_022631625.1, forward strand.
TGGACCATGAAGAGAGAATTCGAGAGATAAGTAACACCATAAGATGACAGAACATTAGAATAATTGGGATTCCAGAAGAAGAAGAAAGAGAGGGAAGCAGAAGGTATATTGGAGAGAATTATTGTAGAGAATTTCGCTAATATGACAAAGGGAACAAACATCAAAATCCAGGAGATGCAAAGAACGCCCTCAAAATAAATAAAAATAGGTCCACATCCCATCACCTGATAGTGAAATGTACAAGTCTTAGCGACAAAGAGAAAATCCTGAAAGCAGCCCAGGAAAAGAAGTCTGTAACATACAAGGGTAAAAACATTAGATTGGCAGTGGACTTATCCACAGAGACCTGGCAGGCCAGAAATAACTGGCATGATATATTCAGAGCACTAAATGAGAAAAAACATGCAGCCAAGAATACTATATCCAGCTAGGCTATCATTGAAAATAGAAGGAGATATAAAAATCTTCTAGGACAAACAAAAACTGAAAGACTTTGTAAACACCAAACAGCTCTACAGGAAATATTGAAAGGGGTCCTCTAAACAAAGAGAGACCCTAAAAGTAATAGAGAAAGAAACAGAGACAATATACAGTAACAGTCACCTTAAAAGCAATACAATGGCACTAAATTCATATCTCAATGGTTACCCTGAATGTTAATGGGCTAAATGCCCCAATCAAAAGACACAGGGTTTCAGAATGGATAAAAAAACAAAACCCATCAATATGCTGCCTACACGAAACTCATTTTCCACCCGAAGACACCTACAAACTTAAAGTGAGAGGGTGGAGAAGAGTGTACCATGCTAATGGACATCAGAAGAAATCTGGGGTGACAATCCTTATATCAGGTCAATTAGATTTTAAGCCAAAGACTATAATAAGGGATGAGGAGGGACACTATATCATACTCGAAGGGACTGTCCAACAAGAAGACCTAAGAATTTTAAATATCTATGCCCCGAACATGGGAGCAGCCAAATATATAAACCAATTAATAACAAAATCAAAGAAATACCTCGACAACAATACAATAATAGTAGGGGACACTAACAATCCCCTCACTGAAATGGGCAGATCATCTAATAAAAGATCAGCAAGGAAATAAAGGCCTTAAATGACACACTGGACCAGATGGACATCACAGATGTATTCAGAACATTCCATTGCAAAATAACAGAATACAAATTCTTCTCCAGTTCTCATGGAATATTCTCCAGAATAGACCACATCCTGGGTCATAATTCAGGTCTCAACCAGTATCAAAAATTTGGGGTCATTCCCTGCATATTTTCAGACCACAACGCTCTGAAGCTAGAACTCAATCACTAGAGGAAATTTGGAAAGAACCCAAATACATGGAGACTAAACAACATCCTTCTAAAAAATGAATGGGCCAACCAGGAACTTAAATAAGAATTTAAAAAATTCATAGAAACAAATGATAATGAAAATACAACAGTTCAAAATCTGTGGGACACAACAAAGGCAGTCCTAAGAGGAAAATATATATGGTACAAGCATTTCACAAGAAACAAGAAAGGTCTCAAATACACAACCTAACCCTACACCTAAAGGAGCTGCAGAAAGAACAACAAATAAAGTCTAAACCCAACAAGAGAAGAGAAATCATAAAGATCAGAGCAGAAATCAATGAAATAGAAACTAAAAATAAAACAAACAAACAAACAAACAAAAAACAATAGAACAAATCAACGAAACTAGGAGCTGGTCCTTTGAAAGAATTAATAAGATTGACAAACCCCTTGCTATACTTATCAAAAAGAAAAGAGAAAGGACCCAAATAAATAAAATATGAAAGAAAGAGGGGAGATCACAACCAACACCAAAGAAATACAAACAATTATAAGAACATACTATGAGCAACTCTACGCTGACAAATTCGACAATCTGGAAAATATGGATACATTTCTAGAGACATATAAACTACCACAACTGAACCAGGAAGAAACAGAAAACCTGAACAGGCCCATAACCAGTAAGGAGATTGAAACAGTCATCAAAAATCTCCAAACAAACAAAAGTCCAGGGCCTGACGGCTTCCCAGGGGAATTCTACCAAACATTTAAAGAAGAACTAATTCCTATTCTCCTGAAACTGTTCCAAAGAAGAGAAATGGAAGGAAAAGTTCCAAACTCATTTTATGAAGCCAGCATCACCTTGATCCCAAAACCAGACATGGATCCCATCAAAAAAGAGAATTACAAACCAATATCCTTGGTGAACACAGATGCGAAAATTCTCAACAAAATACTAGCCAATAGGATCTAACAGTACATTAAAAGGATTATTCACCCACGTCGTCGCAAATGGCAAGATTTCATTTCTTTTGATGGCTGCATAGTATTCCATTGTGTATATACACCACATCTTCTTTATCCATTCATCTGTGGATGGACATCTAGGTTCTTTCCATAGTTTGGCTATTGTAGACATTGCTGCTATAAACATTTGGGTGCACGTGCCCCTTCGGATCACGACGTTTGTATCTTTAGGGTAAATACCCACTAGTGCAATTGCTGGGTAGTTCTATTTTCAACATTTTGAGGAACCTCCATGCTGTTTTCCAGAGTGGTTGTACCAGCTTGCATTCCCACCAACAGTGTAGGAGGGTTCCCCTTTCTCCGCATCCTCATCAGCATCTGTCATTTCCTGACTTGTTGATTTTAGCCATTCTGACTGGTGTGAGGTGATATCTCATTGTGACGACATGGATGGAACTAGAGGGTATCATGCTTAGCGAAATAAGTCACTCGGAGAAAGACAACTATCATATGATCTAGCTGATATGAGGAAGTGGAGATGCAAAATGGGAGGTTAAGGGGGTAGGAGAAGAATAATTGAAACAAGATGGGATTGGGAGGGAGACAAACTATAAGTGACTCAATCTCACAAAACAAACTGAGGGTTGCTGGGAGAGGGGAGTTGGGAGGAGGGTCGAGTAATGGACATTGGGGAGGGTATGTGGGATGGTGAGTGCTGTGAAGTGTGTAAATCTGGCGATTCACAGGCCTGTAACCCTGGGGGGAAAATATATATTATATGTTTATAAAAAATAAAAATTAAAAAAAAAAGAATCAAGAAAAAAAAAAAAAGATTATTCACCACTACCAAGTGGGATTTATTCCAGGGCTGCAAGATTGGTTTGACATCCACAAATCAATCAATGTGATACAACACATTAATTAAAGAAAGAACAAGAACCATATGATACTCTCAATAGATGCTGAAAAAGCATTTGACAGAGTGCAGCATCCCTTCCTGATTAAAATTCTTCAAAGTGTAGGGATAAAGGGCACATACCTCAGTATTATCAAAGCCATCTATGAAAAACCCACTGCAAATATCATTCTCAATGGAGAAAAACTGAAAGCTTTTCTGTTAAGGTCAGGAACTCGGCAGGGATGTCCGTTATCACCACTGGATTCAACATAGTACTAGAAGTCCTAGCCTTAGCAATCAGACAGCAAAAAGATATTAAAGGCATCCAAATCGGCAAAGAAGAAGTCTAACTATCACTCTTCGCAGATGATATGATACTATATGTGGAAAACCCAAAATCCTCCACTCCAAAACTGCTAGAACTTGTACAAAAATTCAGTAAAGTGTCAGGATATAGAGTCAATGCAGAGATATCAGTTGCATTTCTTTACATTAACACCAAGACAGAAGAAAGAGAAATTAAGGAGTCAATTCCATTTGCAATTACACTGAAAACCAAAAGATACCTTGGAATGAACCTAACCAAAGAGGCAAAGAATCTATACTCAGAAAACTATAAAGCACTCATGAAAGAAATTGAGGAAGACACAAAGAAATGGAAAAATGTTCCATGCACATGGATTGGAAGAAAAAATATTGTGAAAATGTCTATGCTACCCAAAGCAATCTACACATTTAATGCAATCCCTATCAAAATCACACCCATTTTTTTCAAAGAAATGGAACAAATAATCCAAAAATTTGTATGGAACCAGAAAAGACCTCGAATAGCCAAAGGAATATTGAAAAAGAAAGCCAAAGTTGGTGGCATCACAATTCCGGACTTCAAGCTCTATTACAAAGCTGTCATCATCAAGACAGTATGGTACTGGCACAAAAACAGACATATAGATCAATGGAACAGAATAGAGAGCCCAGAAATAGACCCTCAACTCTATGATCAACTAATCTTCAACAAAGCAGGAAAGAATGTCCAATGGAAAAAAGACAGCTTCTTCAACAAATAGTGCTGGGAAAATTGGACAGCCACATGCAGAAAAATGAAATTGGACTATTTCCTTACAACACACACGGAAATAGACTCAAAATGGATGAAGGACCTCAATGTGAGAAAGGAATCAATCAAAATCCTTGAGGAGAACACAGGCAGCAAACTCTTTGACTTCAACCACAGCAACTTCTTTCTAGGAACATCGCCAAAGGCAACAGAAGCAAGGGCAAAAATGAACTGTTGGTATTTCATCAAGATCAAAAGCTTTTGCACAGCAAAGGAAACCGTTAACAAAACCAAAAGACAACTGACAGAATGGGAGAAGATATTTGCAAAGGACATATCAGATAAAGGGCTAGTATCCAAAATCTATAAAGAGCTTAGCGAATTCAACACCCAAAGAACAAATAATCCAATCAAGACATGGGCAGAAGACATGAACAGACATTTCTGCAAAGAAGACATCCAGATGGCCAGCAGACATATGAATAAATGCTCCACATCCCTCGGCCTCAGGGAAATATAAATCAAAACCATAATGAGATACCAACCCACACCAGTCAGAATGGCTAAAATTAACAACTCAATAAATGACAGATGCTGGTGAGGATGCGGAGAAAGGGGAACCCTCCTACACTGTTGGTGGGAATGCAAGCTGGTGCGACCACTCTGGAAAATAGTGTGGAGGTTCCCAAAAAAACTGAAAATGGAGGTACCATATGACCCAGCGATTGCATTACTGGGTATATATCCTAAAGATACAAACGTGGTGCTCCGAAGAGGCACGTGCACCTGAATGTTTATAGCAGCAATGTCCACAATAGCTAAACTATGGAAAGAACTTAGATGTCCATCAACAGATGAATGGATAAAGAAGAGTGGTATATATATACAATGGAATACTATGCAGCCATCAAAAGAAATGAAATCTTCCCATTTGCGACAACGTGGATGGAACTAGAGGGTATTATGCTTAGTGAAATAAGTTAATCGGAGAAAGACAACTATCATATGATCTCCCTGATATGAGGGAGAGGAGATGCAACATGGGGGGTTAAGGGGGTAGGGAAAGAAAAAATGAAAGAAGAAGGGACAGGGAGGGAGACAAACCATAAAAGACTGAATCTCAAAAAACAGACTTAGGGTTGCTGGGGGGAGGGGGCATGGGAGAGGGAGGTGGGTATATGGACATTGGGGAGGGTATTTGCTATGATGAGTGCTGTGAAATGTGTAGGCCTGGCGATTCACAGACCTGTACCCCTGGGGAAAAATATATATATATATGTTTGTAAAAAATAAAATTAAAAAAAATACATTATATGTTTATTAAAATAAAATTTAAAAAAGGGCATGTGATATGATGAGTACTGGGTGTTATGCAGAAGTGAGAAATTGTTGAACACTACATCTGAGACTAACGATATACTATATGTTAGCTAAATGAAAAAAAAAATAGCTTGGTCTATTCTGGGGAATATAACCTGTCCTGTTTTATGGCCCAGGGATCCCCATAAGGAGGGATTTGAGAGGTCTCTGCTTATGGATGCCTGAAAACCCAACCAAGGGTTAGGATTAGGTCCTAGTAGAATTGCAGACCTTAGGTCCTGGCTCTGCACAGAGCTACCCATGGGGCTGTGTTGAAAATGGGGCTCAGGCTAAGGGTCACAGTGTGTGTTGATGTCCCGAGCGACCAGCATTAATGGGTGTGGCCTCAGGGGCAATGAGGATTTTGCCCAACTTTGAGGGATTTACATAACCCCAGAAAGCTTCTGGGAGTCAAGAGTAGTTCTGTTTTGTGGCTCAGGGGTCCCCCATGGGGAGGGATTTTAGAGAAGGGCTCTGGAGATCAATGCCTGAAAACATAACCTATTGTTATGATTAGTGCCTAGGGGAATGGCCAGTCTGATCTGCTGACTCTGTCGCAAGCCTCAAAGGTGGTTGCCTGGAGGTCAGGGCTCAATTTTAGGGACAGAATGTGTTTTAGTGTCCAGGGCCAGCTTCTGAAAGTGAGGGTGGCTTGGGGGTTTCGTGCATCTTTCTCCTAATCTGTGGGTTGTGTGCAACTCCACAAGGCACATTTCCCTTCTGGAGGGCAGGAAGAGTCCTGTACTGTGGCTCCAGTGTACCCTATCTGGAAGGCATGTGGGACAAAACTCTTTGGATAGAGGCCTGAGTACCAAGCTAGGGTAGGGTTAGGGCATAGGTTATGGCAGAACCAACGTGAGGACGCTGAGGCAAACTCCGGGAAATATGAGGTTAAGGCAAGTGTCAGAATGTTGCTCAGGCTGGAGTTTGTGTCAATTAGATCTGCCGAATGTAGGTTTAGCCTCATGGAGGGCAAGGTTTCTCCCACTTGGGGGTTTTTGGCAGTTCCCAATAGCTTGGTCTATTCTGGGGGGTAGGTGCTGTGTTGTTTTAGGAATCAGGGTTCCCCCATATGGAAGGATTTGAGAGTAGGGTTCGGGGTATGGATGCCTGAAAACCCAGCCTAGGTTTTGGATTTGGTCTTAATGGCATGGCAGGCCTTAGATCCTGGCTCTGGGGTGAGCAACCCATGCCAATTTGTTGAAAATGTGGCTCAGGTTAAGGGTCCCAATGGGTGTTTGTGTCCAGGATGACCTGTAAAAGTGCCCATGGCCTAAGACACAAGGCAGGTTTCTGTCATGTCTGAGGGTTTTGCATAGCTCCAAAAACCAAAGTTTCCCTCGGGAGGGGGGCAGGAGAACTTCTGCTTCTCAGGGGTCCCCTGCATGGTTTTATTCGAGAGGAGAGCTCTGGGAATGGATGCCTGAAACCCCAACCTAGGGTTAGATTTAGGACCCAGGGACATGGCAGGTCCCATCTGGTGGGTCCAGGCCAGGTATTCTGATGGCTGATTGGAGGGCAGAACTCAAGTTGTGTTGGACTGTGTGTCAGTGTCCAGGGTGTGGAAGGGAAGTGGGGTGACATCAGGGGCCGTGCACGTATGCCCTAATCGAGGGGTTTTGTGCAGCTACTTTGGGCACAGTTTGCCTCTGGAGGGAAGGGAGAGTCTTGATGGTGGCGATGGATTCCCCAATCTGGATGCCTTGAATTCCTGGATTAAAGGGATGGAATTCTGAAAGCCCAAACTCAGTTTATGGTTAGTGTATAGGGCATGAATTCCCAATCTTCAGCTTGTGTCAGAATAGCCCTTTTTGTCCAGGGCGGCCTCCACTATTGGGGTGGCCTTCAGGGGCCTTGGAGGTTTCTTCTAATTTGTAGGGTTGTGGACAAAGGAATGGGCACAGTTTCCTTGGAGAGGGCAGGCACCACCTTGTGGTGTGGCTCCAGAGGCCCCAGCCTGGAGGGTATGTGGGCCAGGGATCTGGGGACAGAAGTCTGAAAACATAAACACTCCTTAGGTTTGGGGCCAAGGGTATGGCAGGCCCGATCTACAGACTATGAGGGGAGCTCCTCGGGATATGGAAGAAGGGCGAGTGGGAGGCAGTCACTCTGGCTCTTGTCTCTGGATTTTGTGTCAAGGATGGCCGTGGAATGTTGGGGTGGTCTCAGGGGCCATGGTCGAGTCTCTCTCTCTGCGTACTTGGCCTGACTCCAAAGAGTTTGGGGTCATTCTGTAAGAAGGGAGGAGTCTTGTTTTCTGCCTCAGGTGTCCCTCCAAAAGAAGGATTCCAGAGCAGAGCTCTGGTTACCAGCTACTGGAATACCTGACCTCTGGTTACGAATTGGGCCCAGGGGCATGGCAAGCCCCATATGCGGGCCCTTGGTCCAGCTACTGAGAGGGCTAACATGAACACAGAGCTCGTGATAAGCGTCATGATGCGTGTCTTTGCCCCAGACAGCCCTCAAGCATGGACATGGCATCATGGGCCATGCTGGTTTCTCCTACCTGAAGGTTTGACACTTTGTCAACAGCAAGGTTTCTTGCCATGTGGAAGGAGGAGTTCTGATTTGTGCATCAGTTTCCCCCTGTGCAGGGATTGAGAATAAGGCCTAGGTTCAGATGTCTGAAAACAGAGGCTGGGAAGAGATGACAGCCTATGGCCATGACAGGTCTGATGTGCTGGGTGTGCAGCCATCTGTCTGGGTGTCTGTCGGGAGATCTGGTCTCAAGCTCTGTCAGACAGAGCATTAGTGCCCAGGGAAGCCTATGAAATTGGGGTGTAGTCAAGGGCTATGCAGATTGATCCTCATTTGGGGTTTCTGGACAGCCCCATAGGGCAACGTTGTCCTTCAGGTGGGCAGGCAGAATGCTGTGTTGTGGCTTCGGAGTTCACAGTCTGGAGGGATTGTGGGCCAGGAGTCTGAGGACTAAGTCTGAAAACACAAGCTAGGGTTGGGTTTGGGGCCGAGGGCATGGCAGGCCCAATCTGCAGTGGCTGAATCGATATCTCCTGCATCTGAAGTCAAGGCAATTGTCAGAAGATGGCTCAGGCTGGAGTCTGTGTCCATGATGTCCCCTTCATGAAGAGGGGTTACTCAGGAGGCCATGGAGGTTTTCCCTCCTCTGGGTTTGTGAGCTGCTCCAAACCGCAAGGTTTCCTTTGCAGGACAGTCAAGTCCTTTTGGATAGCTCCAGAACACCCCATACAGATAGGCTCAAGAGCAGTCTTCTAAGGATTGAAGACTGGACAACCTACCTCGCATTGCTCTTGTCTCCTAGTGACAAGGCAGGTTCGATCTGCTGGCTCTACAGTGGGCTACGCAGGGGGCTTATTTGAAATGGTCTCTCATGAGGATGTGTCATAATGTGGGTTTTTGTCCATGGAGACCTTGGAATGTGGCAGTGGCTCAGGGACCCTGAAGGATTCTCCTACCCAGAGACACAGCTCCAAAGATCAAGCTTCCCATGTGGAGACGAGAGCACTTCTGTTTGGTGCCTCAGGAAAGCCCTATATCCTGGTATTCAAAACCAGGCCACTGAGGAGAAACTAGTGGAATCCATAGCTAGGGTTCATTTTAGGGCCTAGGGGCCTGTCCTTTTCAATTTTCTGTCTCTTGGGAAATCGGTCTACGTGTCTGAGCAGACATAGTTCCTCAGCTTGTGTCAGCAGGCCCTGTTTGTCCAGGGCAGCCTACACTATTGGGATGGCCTCGGGGGCCTTGGAGGATTCTCCTAAACTGTAGGGTTGTGTCCAATGGAATGGGGGCAGTTTCCTTGGAGAGGGCAGGCTCTGTATCCTTCGGTGTGGCTCCAGAGGCCACAGCATGGAGGGTGTGTGCACCAGGGCTTTGGGAACAGAATTCTGAAAACACAAAGTAGGCTTAGGTTTTGGGCCTAGGGTATGGCAGGACCTATCTAACAGACCCTGAGGGGAGATCCCCCGGCAATAAAAGGAGGGCAAGTTTGAGGCGGTCGCTCAGGCTTTTGTCTCTGGATGTTATGTCAAAGATGGCCTGGAATGGAGGGGTGGCCTCATGGGCCATGGACGAGTCTCCCTCTCTGGGGATTTGGCCCCATTTCCATTAGTTTGGGGTCATTCTGTGGGAAATGAATAGTACAGTTTTTGCCTCAGTTGTCCCTCCAAAAGAGGGATTATAGAACAAATCCCTGGGTACAGACTACTGAAAAACCCACCTCTGATTAGTACTGGGGGCCTAGGGCATGGCAAGTCCCATATGCGGGCTCTTGGTCCAGCCACGGAGAGGCCTTTCTTTTTTTTAAAGATTTTATTTATTTATTTGATAGAGATCACAAATAGGCAGAGAGGCAGGCTGAGGGAGAGGATGAAGCAGGCTCCCTGCAGAGCAGAGAACCCTATATGGAGCTCGATTCAAGAACCCTGGGATCATGACCTGAGCCGAAGGCAGAGACTTTATCCCACTGAGGCACCCAGGCGCCTCTGAGATGCTTTTATTGAACACAGTGCTCAAGCTCAGGGTCACAATGTGTGTTTGTGCCCAAGGCGGCCTCAAGCACGGGCATGGCTTCATGGGCCATGCAGGTTTCTCCTACCATGAAGGTTTGACACCATGCTAACAGTAAGGTTTCTTGCCATGGGGTAGGAAGAGTTCTGATTTGTTCATGAGGTTCCTCCCTGTACAGGGATTGGAATAGTGTCTAGGTTCAGATGCCTGAAAACCGACATTAGGAATAGATAACGGCCTAAGGCTATGGCTTGTAGATGTGCTGGGTGTGCAGCCAGCTGTCTGGGTGTCATTTGGGAAGTCTGACCTCCAGCTGTGTCTGACAGAGCATTAGAGCCCAGGGCAGTCTATATAATTGGGGAGAAGGCGAGTAGCGTGGAGGTTGATCCTCATTTGGGGTTTCTGGGCAGCCCTATGGGCAAAGTTTTCCTTCTGGTGGGCACGCAGAGTGCTGCATTGTGGCTCCAGAATTCCGAATATGGAGGGCTTGTGGGCTAGGAGTGTGAGGACAGAAGTCTGAAAACACAAGCTAAGTTTAGGTTTCGGGCCCAGGGCAAGGCAGGCTCACTCTGCAGTGGCTGAATTGAGATCTGCATCTGAAGTCAGGGCGAGGATCAGATTTTGGCTCACACTGGAGTTTGTATCCCTGATGGCTGACGAATGGAGGAATGAACTCAAGAGGCCATGGAGTTTTGCCCTAGCTGGAGCTAGTGAACTACTCCAAACAGCATAGTGTCCTTCTACGGGACAGGGGGAGTCTGGTTGAATGGCTCCAGGGTCCCCCATATGGAAATATTGGATAGTAGATCTCTTCGCATGGATGCCAGCAAAGACAATCCCAGGTTACCATTGCAACCATGTAACATGGCATGTTCGATTTGCTGACTCTGGGGTGACGTGCCAAAGAGGCTGAGTTGACAGGGTGTCTAATGCTGATGGGTCACAATGCTGGTCTGTGTCGTGGCAGACGTTAGTATGTGGAGATGGCTCAGAGGCCATGCAGGATACTCCTAAACTGGAGGGTTTGACACAGCTCCCTAGAGCAAGATTTCCTTCTGGCAACAGGAGAGCTTATGTTGGTTGGCTCAGTGTCCACATTTTGGACCATAAGTTGGTATTACAGAACAGGCCTCTGGGGACAGATGCTTGTAAACCTAAACTAGGGTTCTGCTGAGGTCCTATGGGCATGGAAAATTCAATATTCTGACTCAGGGCCATTGACCTGGGTGCCTAAAGGTAGGATGGTACTAAGAGTGTGTCAGACTGCGAATTTTTCTACAGAGCGGCCTACAAAAATGTGATGGGCTCAGGGGCCTTGCAGGTTTCTCCTAATCTGGAGGGTTTCAGCAACTGTGACAGGCAGAGTTTTCTTCAGGAGGGCTGGCCCAGTCCTGGCGTGTGGCTCCGGAGGCCCCATCCTGGAGGACCTGTGGGCCAGGGCATTGGAGACAGAAGACTGCAAAAACAAACTCGGATTAGGGTTAGGGGAAAGGTGATGGCAGGTGCGATCTGCAGACACTGAGGGCAGTGCATCGGGATTTGAAATTCGGTGGGCAGAGGGTGGTAGATTTTATGTCTGGATTGTGTTTCAAGGATGGCCACGGTATGGAGGGTTGGGTTCATGGGGCCGTAGGAGATTCTACCTCTCTGGGATTCTTCCCGCCTCCCAAGGGTTTGGTGTCTTTCAGGGGGAAGGGAGGACTGCTGTTTTCGGTCTCATGGATCCTGCCAAAACAGGGATTCCAGAGACGGGTTCTGGGTCCTGGTGCCTGGATAACCCCATTGAGGGTAAGGATTTGGGCCTATGGGCATGGCAGGCCGGGTGCGGTCTCCCAGACCAGCTCCTGTGGGGGCTTGTTTGAAAGTGGGCCCACGCTGAGGGTCACAATGCCTGTTTTTGCCCTGGGCGGCCCTCATATGTGGGCGTGGTCTCATGGGCCATGTAGCTGGCTCCCCCTCTGAGGGTTGGACACCAATAACAAAAGCAAGGTTTCCTTCCATGGGGAAGGAGGAGTACCCTTTTGTGCTTTAGGTTCCCCACAGGCAGAAATTTGAGCTACGGTCTGGGGACAGATGCCTTAATACACAGGTTGGGTAGAAACAATCGCCTTGGGCCACAGCAGGTCCTACCTGCAGGATATGGGACCTGCTATCTGGGTGGCTGACAGGAGGTCGGAGATCAGGCTGTGTAAGAAAGAGCATTAGAGCACAGGGCATCCTATGATATTGGGGTGCCGCCCAGGGCCATGCAGGTTGATCCTCAGGTGGGGATTCTGGGGAGGCCCATGGGGCACTTATTCTTTGTGGTGGGCAGGCAGAAGGCTGTCTTGCGGCTGCAGAATTCCCAGTCTGGAGGTCTTGTGGGCCAAGACTATGAGGCCGCACTTCTGAAAACACTAGCTACAGCTCAGTTCAGTGCCCAGCGCATGGCAGTTCCAATGTGCAATGGCTGATTCGAGATCTCCAGCCCCTGAGTAAGGGCGAGGGTCAGGTGTTCGCTCACGCTGCAGTTTTTGTCCAAGATGGCCAAGGAATGGAGTGGTACCTGATGAGACCATGGAGGTGTTCCCACTCTATGGCTTTGTCAGCTGCTCTAAACAGCAATGTGTCCTTCTGCGAGACGGGGGGAGTCTGGTTATATGGCTCCAGGGTCCCCTATATGGAAAGATTGGATAGCAGAGCTCTTTGCATGGATGACTGGAAAGCCCACCCTGGGTTATAATTGCAACAGAGTAAAATGGCAGATTCAATCTGCTGGCTCTGGGGCAAAGTTCCAAGTGGGCTGAGTTGAAAGGGTGTCTCATGCTGATGGGCACAATGCTGGTCCTTGTCCAGGAAGACCTTAGAATGTGGCGGTGTCTCAGGGGCCATGCAGGATTCTCCTGCACTGAGGGTTTGACACAGTTCCCAAGAGGAACGTTTCCTTCTAGGGACAAAGGGGTTCTGTTGTGTGGCTCAGGGAGCACATGTTGGACCATATGATGGTGTTCCAGAACAGGGGTCTGGGGACAGATGCCTAAATACCTAAGCTAGGGTTCCAATGAGGTCCTAGGAGCATGTCAGGTTTAATCTTCTGACTCAGGGCCATTTACCTGGGTGTCTTCCTGGAGGTGGTGCTTAGGGTGTGTCAGACGGTACATTTTTCTCCAGAACGGCCTATGAAATTGGGGTGGGCTCAGGGACCTTGCTGGTTTCTCCTAATCTTGAGATTTTGGTCAAGTGTGATGGGCAGAGTTTTCTTCAGGATGGTAGACCCAGTCCTGTGGTATGGCTTCAGAGGACCCATTCTGGAGGTCATGGTGGCCAGCACTTTGGAGACTGAAGACTGCAAACACAAACTCGGATTAGGGTTAGGGGCGAGGTGATGGCCGGCACGATCTGCAGAAGTTGAGGGCAGCTCCTCGGGATTTGAAATTAGGGCGACTGGGAGGTGGGAGCACAGGCTTTTCTATCTGGATTGTGTGTCTAGGATGGCCATGGAATGGAGGGGTGTCCTCATGGGGCCTTGTGAGATTCTTCCTATCTGGGGACTCTGCCTGGCTCCCAAGAGTTTGGTGTCTTTCTGGGGGAAGGGAAGAGTGCTGTTTTCCCTCTCAGGGGTCCCACCCAAACAGGGATTCCAGAGATGGGTTCTGGGTCCAGAGACCTGGAGAACCCCATCAGGGTTAGGATTTGAGCCTAGGGGCATGGCAGGGCCAGTATGCGGGCTCTTGGTCCAGCTCCCGAGGTGACTTGTTTGAAAACAAGCTCAGTCTGAGGGTCACAATGCCTGTTAGTGCCCAGTGCGGCCCTCTTGAGTGGGCGTGGTCTCAGGGGCCATGCACCTGGCTCCCACTCTGAGGGTTGGACATCCATCCCAGCAGCTAGGTTTTCTGCCATGGGGAAGGAGGAGTACTCTTTTGTGCTTCAGGTTCCTCCTTAGGCAGGGATTTGAGGTAAGGTCTGGGGACAGATGCCTGAATACCCAGGTTGGGTACAGATGACGGCCTTAGGGCATTGCAGGTCCCACCTGCAGGATATATGTCCTGCTATCTGGGTGGCTGACAGGAGATAGGGGATCAGGCTGTGTAAGAAAGAGCATTAGTGCACAGGGTGGCCTATGATATTGGGGTATCGTCGGGGGCCGTGCAGTTTGATCCTCAGATGGGGATTCAGGGTCGGTCCATGGGGAACTTATTCTCTCTGGTGGTCAGGGAGAAGGCTGTATTGCAGCTGCAGAATTCCCAGTCTGGAGGTCTTGCAAGCCGGAACTGTGAGGAAAGATGATTGAGAACACTAGCTACGGTTCCGTTCAGTGCTGAGCCCATGGCAGTTAGAATGTGCAGCGGCTGATTCGAGATCTCCAGCCCCTGAGAAAGGGCGAGTTTCAGATTTTGCTCACAATGGAGTTTGTGCTCATGATTGCCGATGAATGGAGGGGTGACTTGATGAGGCCGTGGAGGATTTCCACTCTGGAGCTTGTGAGCTGCTCCAAAGAGCAAGGTGTCCTTCTGTGGTCCAGTGGGTGTCTGGTTAGATAGCTCCAGGATCCCCCATATGGAAAGACTGGACAGCAGAGCTCTTCATATGGATGCATGGAAAGTGGGCTCAGGCTAAGGGTCACAATGCCTGTTTGTGCCCAGCTGCCCCTCCTGAGTGGGCGTGGTCTCATGAGTCATGCAGCTGGCTCCCACTCTGAGGGTTGGACAACCATCCCAGCAGCCATGTTTCCTACCATGGGGAAGGAGGAGCACCCTTTTGTTCTTCAAGTTCCCCTATAGGCAGGTATTTGAGCTACAGTCTGGGGATGGTTGACTGAATATCCAGGTTGGTTAAAGATGCCGGCCTCAGACCATGGCAGGTCCCACCTGCAGGATATGGGGCCCACTTAGTGGCTGATGGGAGGTCGGTTCTCAAACTGTGTCAGACAGAGCATGAGTGCACAGAGCGGTCTATGATATTAGTGGGTGTCGGGGGCCGTGCAGGTTGAGTCTCAGGTTGGGATTCTGGGCAGACCCATGTAGCACTTTCTTTCTGGGGGGCAAGCAGAAGGCTGCGTTGTGTCTCCAGAATTCCCAATCTGGAGGGCTTGTGGGCAAAGAGTGAGGAGGGAAGTCTGAACACACAAGCGACGGTTCAGTTCAGTGCCGAGTGCATGGCAGTTCCAATGTGCAGTGGCTGTATCGAGATCTCCAGTCCTGAGTAAGGGCAAGTGTCAGATAATCACTCATGCTGGAGTTTGTGTCCATGATGGCCGACGAATGGAGGGCTGGCCTCTTGAGGCCATGGAATGTTTTCCCCCTCTGGGGCTTGTGAGCTGCTCCATCTTCTTTTTTTTAATATTTTTTATTTATTTTTCGACAGAGAGAGACCACAAGTAGGCAGAGAGGCAGGCAGAGAGAGAGAGGAGGAAGTAGGCTCCCTGCCAAGGAGAGAGCCTGATGTGGGGCTCGATCCCAGGACCATGGGATCATGACCTGAGCCGAAGGCAGAGGCTTTAACCCTCTGAGCCACCCAGGGACCCCTTGTGAGCTGCTCCAAATAACAAGATGTACTTCTGCATCAGTGGAAGTCCGGTTAGATGGCTCCAGGGTCCCCCATATGCATAGATCGGATAGAAGAGCTCTTCACATGTATAACTGGAAAGCCCATCTCGGTTACTATTGCAACTGAGGAACAGGCAGGTTCGATCTGCTGGCTCTGGGGCAAAGTGCCAAGAATGCTGAGATGACAGGGTGTCTCAGGTAGATGGGTCACAATGATGGTCTGTGTCCAGGGAGACCTTAGAATGTGGCGGTGTCTCAGGGTCCATGCAGGATTCTCTTACCCTGAGTTTTTGACACAGCTCCCAAGAGCAACGTTTGCTTCTGGTGACAGGAGAGGTTCTGTTGTGTGGCTCAGGGACCACATGTCGGATCATATGTTGGTCTTCCAGAGCAGGCCTCTGGGGTCAGATTCCTGAAAACTTAAGCTAGGGTCCAATGAGGTTCTAGGGGCATGGCAGGTTCAATATTCTGACTCAGGGCCATTGACCTGGGTGTCTGCCTGGAGGTAGGTGCTCAGGGTTAGTCAGACTGCGCATTTTTCTAAGCAGCCTACAAAAATGGGTTGGGCTTAGAAATCTTGCAGGTTTCTCCTAATCTGGAGGTTTTGGGCATCTGTAATGGGAAGAGTTTTCTTCGGGAGGGAAGGCCCAATCCTGTTGTGTGGCTTCAGAGGGCCCAGCCTGGAGGGCATGAGGGCCAGGGCTTTTAAGATAGAAGTATGCATGGGCACCTGGGTGGCTCTGTGGGTTAAGGCCTCTGCCTTGGGCTCAGGTCATGATCCCAGGGTCCTGGGATCAAGCCTCGCATTAGTCTCTCTGTTTGGCAGGGAGCCTGCTTCTTTCTCTCTCTCTGCCTGCTTCTCTGCCTACTTGTGGTCTCTGTCAAATAAATAAGCAAAGAATCTTAATTAAAAAAAAAAGTCTGCAAACACAAACTCAGATTAGGGTTAGGGTTGAGGTGATGGCAGGCACGATCTGCAGATGCTGAGGACAGGGCCTTGGGAATTGAAATTAGTGCAGCTGGGAGGCAGTAGCGCAGGCTCTTAGGTCTGGATTGTGTGTCTATCATGGCCAAGGAAGGGAGGGTTGACCTCATGGGGTCGTGGGAGATTCGTCCTCTCTGGAGATTGTGCCCGGCTCCCAAGAGTTTGGTGACTTTCAGGGGGAAGGGAAGAGTGCTGCTTTCTGTCTCAGGGATCCCACCAAAACAGGGATTCCAGAGATGGGTTCTGGGTCCGGGCGCCTGGAGAACCCCACAGAGGGTTAGGATTTGGGCCTAGGGGCATGGCAGGCCCGAAATACGGGCTCCTGGTCCATCTACCGAGGGGCCTTGTTTGAATGCTGGCTCAGGCTGAGTGAGGGTCACAATGCCTGTTTGTGCCCAGGGCGGCCCTCATGAGTGGGTGTGTTCTCATGGGCCATGCAGCTGGCTCCCACTCTGAGGGTTGGACAACCATCCCAACAGCCAGGATACCTTCCATGGGGAAGAAGAGGTACCCTTTTGTGCTTCAGGTTCCCCCAAAGGCAGGGATTTGAGCTAAGTTCTGGGGACAGATGACTGAATACCCAGGTTCGTTTCCGATGGCTGCCTTGGGCCAAGGCAGGTCCCACCTGCAGGATATGGGGCCCTCTATCTGGGTGGCTGACAGGAGGTCAGGGCTCAGGCTGTGTCAGACAGAGCATTAATGCACAGGGTGGCCCAAGATGTTGGGGTGCCTTCGAGGGCTGTGCAGGTTGATCCTCATGTAGGGCTTCTAGGCATACCCATGTGGCACTTCTACTTTCTGGTGGGCAGGAGAAGGCTCCATTTGTAAGGCCCTACTTAATCAGAGGGAGCCATTTTGTTTTTTATGCAGTAAACTTAGATTGACCCTATACAGTAAACTTAGATTGACCCTGCCCTTCTCAGAGCAACTTACTTGCGAAGTCTAGATACAAAGGCGGATCAGGCCAGGTGAAGACATCCAATCAGTGGGGGCTGCATATATCTACTAGGGTAAATTGAAATTCAATTGTCCACCCGTGTGTAACCTTGCAGTTCTTTTAGTGTGTGGCAGCATAACTGTGCAGTTTTCTCTGTGTATTGCAATCTTATTGGCCACCTGTGTACAGCCAGGCTATACAACCTCTATAAAAGTAAGTCTGTGAGGCTGGGAGGGGTCGCCTCTTTGCAAGAGATGGCCCTGACAGGTCATTTTGATTCCCGATGCTTGGCGCGAAGTAAATATTTGCTTGACTGTCGCTTTGTATCAGTCTCGCTCCTTTGATTACGAACGCTAACACTGGGGGCTTACGCGCAATCAATCAATGAGAACTGAGCCAGCATCAGAATTTCTGGGAAAAGCCTCCGGATGTAAGATCATGTGATCCTGTCTGTCTGGTTGCAGAGCTCCAGGTCATGGCCTACCAGGGAGAAGCTGGATGCAGCCGTGCTCCCCAGGGTTGGGGTGGATGCAGGGAATGCTCCATCCGTCTTCTAGGACCTGCCAGGGGGTTTGCATCTCCCTGGGTGGTCAGGGGGTCTCCAGGGGGTTCGAGTCCCCCTGGGCGGTCAGGGACCTGCCAGGGCATCCAAGTCCACCAAGGTGGTCAGGGGCCTGAGAAAACCCCACCAGCGGGTGGTTGCAGGTGAATGAGAAAATCTCTACCAGCCCCTAGGTCTGGTTGTCTTTGTCTTCTCTTTTGTGGCCTGTTGTGTTGCTCATCCCTGGGGGACTGAGAAAATCCCCACAAGTGTGCGTCTCTAGGGAGCCTAGAAAACCCCAACTACCAGCAGGCTCTGGGTTAGGGCCGCTCGGTCTGCGGTTGTTTTGTCCTGTCTTTTTGTTGTCTGTTGCGTTGTTTGTTGTTTTTGAAGGAATGAGGCAAGCAGAGAGTAAGAGGACTCTGACTTTGGTCTCTCCATTCCTCCTAATAGATGTGGGGCTTCTGTCTCACTCATTTAGTGTGTTAAGGGCTATAACTGGAGCTAACTGGAGTTAGTCTAACTCGAGACAGAGACTTTAAGGAATATTCCAAAGCAGCTGCTGAGACCACCTTTGTTTCAGGGAAATTCTTGCCATCTCTGGCCTGACGGGGACTGCCTAGCCCCTCCCCCTTGCTGCTGGGAGAGCATGGTGTCTGAAGTGGAGATGGTTATTTGTCTGTCTCAAGGTTTTAATGGGTAATTGTGAAAGTGGCTTTTGAAGTCTATGGTAACCTGAAACTGTGAAGGGTTGCTTGAATGACAAATGGAATTAAATCTGTTGGACATGTAGGTCTTAACCAAATGGGATAAAATGCTATTGCGCTGGTTGCTGGAGCTGGGTTTGTGCTTTTGAAATCTGCTGGTGAACATGTTTTGTGCTTAACTGATTCATAAATTTCCTTCTAAGAATGCTCTTGTAAAATGACTTCCACCTTAAAGGAAATTCATATGGAAAGACTTTCAGGACAAATACAGGTCTTTGATATGTTGAAATCGTGGAACTGAAATGAGTAAGAATTTACAGAGGTAAAAGCTGCATTCGGACTAAACCAGAATGAGTAACATGGGACTTGGTGAACTGAAAGATTGTAATGTTGTATCTCTTGATGTTTTGTCTTAAACAATAATAGTTCTGTAATGTTTGCTCTTTCAGACTAGGGAAATTTTTTTTTCTTAAGTTATTTGTAACTTACAGAGATGTAAAGTAAATATCTGTTTACCTAAGCTAGACAACTTGAGGTAAACTTCAGGGAAGTTGCACAATTGCTCGTTTAGACGATCTTGCTTTTCCCAGTCAGTCAGCCCCAGATATAGGGAGGAAACTTCATAAAATTGAAGGCTTTAAAGGGAAGGATCTGACTGAGTTAGTGGGAATAGAAGAAAAGGTGTTTAACTACAGGGATGGACAGAAGGAAGAAAAAGCCTAAGCACAGAGAAGGCAGGCAGGAAGACTTAGATTCAGATCAGTGTGCTTACTATAAGGAAAAAGGACATTGGACCAGGGAGTGCCCCGAAAGGAAGATGGCCATGCTGTCCTCCAGAGACTGAAGGGGCTGTGGTTTGGAGCCTCTCCTCTAATCTCAGCTAAAAAATTGAAGTGGAGGGGAAATCAATTGAAACCTATGGGGAAACTATCTGGAGAGGAAGTCTTGGTACAAGGGGCGAGTGGCATAGAAAGATATAAATTGACAACTGTGCAGATGTTTGTGGCAACAGTCAATGAATACCTTCTTTATGAGCCAGTCTCAGAACCAAAAAGGACAAGAGAAGGGAGCCTTGTCCAAACCCTACAGGTCGAGTTTCTCGAAATCTGGGCAGAAGGGAAGCCCCCTGGCTTGGCCAAGGGAAAGCCTCCAGTGGTGGTACAATTAAAAGCAAGGGCTACGGGTGTTCATGTCCGGCAGTACTCCCTCCCTCGGGAGGCAAAGGAAGGGATCAGCAAGCACATTAACAGCCTCTGAGGTGACGGGATCCTAGTTCCATACAAATCTCCATGGAATACACCTTTGCTGCCCATCAAAAAGGCCGAGACTGGGGAGAACTGACCCGTTGAGGACTTGTGGAAAGTTAATAAACAGGTTGAAGATATCCACCCAACGGGGTCTAACCCCTATACCCTTCTCTCCCTCCTGGGCCCCAGAAGAACTGTGTATACCATCTTAGATATCAAGGATGCATTTTTCTGCATATCTTTAGCAAGGGAGTCTCAGCCCCTCTTTGATTTGAGTGGTCCGACTCACAGGAAGGATTCCAAGGCCAGCTAACCTGGATAAGACTTCCCCAAGGATTCAAGAATTTACCCATTATCATTAGTGAGGCCATACACAAGGATTTGCGAGAGTACAGAACCTACAACACAGGAGTCACTCTGTGCGTTCACTGTCTGAGTGGAGGAAACAGGTGATCACCCGATACCCCTGCACAACCACATCCTGACAAGTAAGGGAGTTTCTTGGGACAGTGGGCTACTGTAGGCTGTGGATACTGCGGTTTATGGAGATAGCCCGACCTTTCTATGAACTGGCAAAAGGGGGTCTCACTATGATAGAGTGGACAGCTAAGGCAGAAGGAGCATTTTGGGAATTACAAACAGCCTTACTGAGTGCCACAGCATTGGACATCCCAGATGTTGCCAAGCTCTTCCACTTGTATGTAGATGAAAAATCAGGGGTGGCCAAAGGAGTTTTGACTCAGATTCTGGGGCCTTGGCAAAGGACAGGAGCCTATCTTAGCAAGAAATTAGATCCAGTAATGGCTGGGTTCCCCCCTTGCCTCCCCATAATTGCTGCCACAGCCTTCCTGGTCAAGGATGCAAGTAAATTGACTTTGAGTCAAAATCTCATATTGACCACCACCCATGCTATCGAGGGCATTCTCCGGATTCCACCTGACCGATGGATGACGAATGCCCGAGTGACAGGTTATCAGGCCCTCCTCCTCAATGAACCAAGAGTGACCTTCCAGCCCCTGGCAGTGCTAAATCCAGCCACGCTGCTGCCAGAGGAGCTGGCTGACCACCCACATGACTGCAGGGAGGTCCTAACCCAAGTCGCAGGAATAAGGCAGGACATCAGAGACAGTCCCCTTCTGGATGAAGAGATAACTCTGTTCACAGACAGGAGTAGCTACATGGTCGATGGAAAGAGGTATGTGGGGGCTGCGGTGGTTTGCCCTGAGCAGGAACTCTGGACAGCAGCCCTACATGGAACATTGGCACAAAAAGCGGAGCTGATTGCACTCACCAAGGCACTGCAGATGGGTAAGATAAAACCGGAAATATCTACTAAGGCCCACAGGTACGCCTTTGCTACTCTCCATATACATGGGGCAATTTATAAAGAAAGGGGCCTATTAACAGCAGAAGGAAAAGAAATTAAAAACATAGGAGAAATATTGGCTCTCCTCCAGGCTATTTGGGGCCCAAAAGAGGTGGCCATTATGCATTGTCCTCGACACCAAAAGGGGACTGCTCTGATTTCAAAAGGAAACAAAGTAGCAGATCAAGCTGCAAAGCAAGCAGCCCGAGAAATAGTACAAGAACTGGTTACACCTCTGGCTCCAGTCCTACCAGAAAAACCAAACTATTTGGAAGAAGATTTAAAGTATTTACAAAAATGGGCTGAAGTAGACCATGAAGCGGATTGGGCTGAGAGTAAAACAGGAAAGTTACTTCTTCCTCGAAGACTAGGTCAGAAGTTAGTAGACCAGATACATCAGGGTACTCATTTGGGGATACGCAAACTCAAGGAACTTATAGGCAAGCAGTTCCGGGCTTTTAAATTAGGGCATATGGTTCAGGATATAGTTGATAAATGTGCTCAATGCCAGGCAGTTAATACGGGAGGAAGTAGAATGGGAAAAGGGAAAAAAAGAAAGATGTAAGGAGCCAGGAATTTATTGGGAAATAGATTTTACAGAGATCAAACCCGGAAAATATGGGCACAAATATATGTTAGTTTCTGTAGATACCTTTTCAGGCTGGGTAGAGGATTTTCTGCCAAACATGAGATGGCAGGAGTGGTAGCCAAAAAGATATTAGAAGAAATAATTCCTAGGTTTGGGCTGCCTCTTGTGATTGGGTCAGACAATGGCTCTGCATTTGTGAGTTTTGTCTCACAGGCATTGCCCAAGGCTGTGGGCACTAAGTGGAAACTACATTGTGCCTACTGGCCCCAGAGTTCCAGTCAAGTAGAGAGAATGAACTGGACTCTTAAGAAGACGTTGACAAAGCTAATTCTGGAGACTGGCCGTGGATGGGTGGATCTGCTTCCTTTCGCCCTCCTCAGGGCGCGATGTACACCCTACTTAAACAAGGTGACCCCATTTGAAATAATGTTCAGGAGACTGCCCCGCTCTGCCCTCGGCTATAAGATGTTGCCTTTGCAAAATGACTGATAAGTCTTTACTCCAGTCACTGCAATCATTACAGTCTGTGTTAAAAATAACCCACGCAGGGATCTGAATTGCCCACACTGAGACGGAGACGGAGGTGGAGTCACATCCTTACCAACCCTGGGACTTGGTTTGGATATGCCGCCACCAAGTGGGAAACTTGGAGCCCCTTTAAAAAGGACCCTATACTGTCATCCTGACCATCCACAGGGCAATAACAGTAGAAGGCATCAGGGCCCGGATTCACGTGGGTCATGTCAAATGAACCAAGGACAAGGACGCCCCCAAGGGATGGAAGCCTCAGCTGATGGACTCCGCTGACCAGGGACTAAAGCTAAGACTCAAAAGACTATGAGAGTATTGTTGCTCCTATTGTTACCTGGTTATGTAAAGTATAGCTGGGAGATTAGATGAAGGAAATTAAGAAACATGGAAAAGGTTATACTAAATGCTAAATATCTAACTCATCAGCCGACTGTGGACTAATGTCATTTGTATAAGATGAAATTAGAGTGATAAAATGTTAGTCTTACATGATCAATATAACATTGAACTGGCTGAAAAGTCAAGGATTTGACTAATCTCCAAAGAAAAGGGGGGAATGTAAGGGCCTACATAAACAGAGGGAGCCATTTTGTTTTTTATGCAGTAAACTTAGATTGACCTATGCAGTAAACTTAGACTGACCATGCCCCTCCCAGAAGAACTTACTTGCAAAGCACAGATACAAGGGCGGGTCAGGCCAGGTAGAGACAGCCAATCAGTGGAGCGTGCATACTGTCTCCCTAGCAACCAGTCCGAGGTAGCAAAGCCCAGATACAAGGCCGGGTCAGTCAGGTAGAGACATGCAATCAATGGGGCATGCATATATCTACTAAGGTGAAATGAGATTCATTTGGCTGCCTGTGTGTGACCTAACATGACTGCAGTTGTCTCTGTGTATTGTAAACTCTTTGGCCACCTGTGTTTAGCCCAGCTAAACTACCTCTATAAAAGTTAGTTTTTGAGGCAGAGAGGGGTCGCCTCTTTGCAAGAGATGGCCCTGACCGGTCAGTTTGATTCTTGATGCTTGACGAGAAATAAAGCTCTGCTTGACCTTCCCTCTGTATCAGTCTCTCTCCTTTGATCATGGACCTTAAGACCCACTTGAAGAAAAAAAGTGCCCTATGGGGCTGAAAAGAAACCACAAATGAAGGTCAAAGTGCATAGCCCTTGGCCACACCACAATTTCATAGGCTGCTCTGGGCACTAATGCTCTGTCTGACACAGCCTGAGCCCAGACCTCCTGACAGACACCCAGACAGCCGGACACATACCAGCACATCGAACCTGCCATGGCCTTGGACCATCATTTCTTCCCAACCTGGGTTTTCAGGCATCTGAACCTAGACCTCATCTCCAATTCCTGCACAGAAGGGAACCTGATACACAAATCAGAACTCCTCCTTCCGCACGGCAAGAAACCTTGCTGTAGACATGGTGCAAGGAAAAAGCATGGCCCATGAGGCCACGCCCATGCTTGAGGGCTGCCTGGGGCACAAACTCGCATTGTGACACTCAGCGTGAGCCTTGTTTTCTAATAAGGCCTCTCAGTGGCTGGTCCTAGAGCCCTCATATGGGGCTTGGCATGCCCATAGGACCCATTCTTAACCAGAAATCAGGATTTCGATGCACCCATACCCAAGGCTCTGCTCTGGAATCTCTCTTTTGGAGGGACACCTGAGGCAGGAAACAGGACTCCTCCATTCCCACAGAATGACCCCAAACTCTTGGGAGCCGGGCCAAATTCCCAGAGAGGGAGACTCGTCCATGGCCCTCTCCACAGCCCTGGCCCACACACCCTTCAGGCTGTGGTCTCTGGAGCCCCATGGCAGGACTGGGCCTGCCCTCTCCAAGGAAAATGTGCCCATTCCATTGGCCACAACCCTACAGATTAGGAAAACACTCCAAGTCCCCCGAGGCTATCCCAATAGTGTAGGCCTCCCTGGACAAACAGGTGCATTCTGACACACCCTGAGCAAATACCTCCACTCAGACATGCACACTGATGTCCCAGAGAAAGATGATTGAACTGGACAGGCCCCTAAGCCCTACACTGAACCCTAGCTTTGGTGTCCTGGCATCTCTCTTCAGAGTTCTGGTTTCGAGTACCAGCATATGGGGATTTCCTGAGGCACCAAACATAACACCTCTCATCTCCACATGGGAAGCTTGCTATTTGAAGCTGAGTCAAATGCTCTTGGTAGGAGAATCCTTCAGGGCCCCGGAGCTACCGACACATTCCAACGTCTCCATGGACCCAAACCCACTTTATGACCCATCCTCATGAGGGTCCATTTCAACTCAGCCACCTGGGTAGCTCGACCCTGAGCCAGCAGATCAAACCTGCCTTGTCGCTAGGAGCCAATGAGAATGTGTTGTGGGGTTTCCATGCATCCATCCTTAGATCCCTGCTCTCTAGGACTTCCGGATGGGGGTGTATGAGCATTCAACAGGACTCAACTGTCCCGCAGAAGGAAACCTTGCGGTTTCGAGCAGCTCACAACACCCAGCGTGGGAAAACTTCCCCTTCCGTCCTCACACTCTTGGCCTGCAAGCCCTCCAGATTGGGAATTCTGGAAACAAACGCAGCCTTCTGAGTGCCCACCAGAAAGAAGAAGTGCCCCATGGGCCTGCCCAGAATCCCCACATAAGGATCAACCTGCAAGGCCCTGGAAGGCCCCCGATATGATAGGCCACCCTGTGCACTCATGCTTTGTCTGACACAGCTTGAGCCCCAACCTCCCATTAGCAACCCAGGGAGCGGGCCCCATATCCTGCAGGTGGGACCTGCCATGGCCTGAGGCTCTCATCTCTAACCAACCTGGGTATTCAGGTATCTGTGCCCAGACCTTAGCTTGAATCCTGGCCTACGGGAGAACCTCAAGCACCAAAGAGTACTCTTCCTTCCGCATAGCAGGAAAACCTTGCTGTGGGGATGGGGGTCAAACCTTCAGAGTGGGAGCCATCTGTGTGGCCCATGAGATCACGCCCACCAATGAGAGCCGCCCTGGGTACAAACAGGCATTGTGACCCTCAGCCTGAGCCCACTTTCAAACAAGGCCCCTCCGTAGCTGGACCAGGAGCCTGCATATCTGGCCTGCCATGTGCCTAGGCCCAAATCCTAACTCCCTGTTGGCTTCTCCAGGCGCCCTGACCCAGAACCCATCTCGAGAATCCCTGCTTTGGCGGGACCCCTGAGATGGAAAACAGCACTCTTCCCTTCCCCCCAAAAGACCCTAAACCCTTGGGAGCTGGGCAGAATTCCCACAGAGGAAGTATCTCCCATGGCCCCATGAGGCCACCCCTACATTCCGTGGCCATCCGAGACACACAATCCAGACAGAAAAGCCTGCGCTCTCGCCTCCCAGCCGCCCTAATTTCAAACACCGAGTAGCTGCCCTCGGGGTCTGCATATCGTGCGTGACATCACCTCGCCCCTAACCCTAACCCGAGTTTGTGTTTGTAGACTTTTGTCCCAAAAGCCCTGGCCCACAGGCCCTCCAGGATGGCACATCTGGAGCCACACCGCAGGACTGTGCCTGCCCTCTCAAAGGAAACTCTGCCCGTCCCAGTTGCACAAAACCTTCAGATTAGGAGATACCTGCAAGGCCCCTGAGCCCACCCCAATTTCGTAGCCTGCTCTGAACAAAAATGGGCAGTCTGACACATGCCACACACCTACATTCAGGCAGACATCCAGGTCAATGGCCCTGAGTCAGAAGATGGAACCTGGCACGCCCCTAAGACCTCATCAGAATACTAACTTAGGTTTGCAGGCATCTATCCCCAGAATCCTGTTCTGGAATACCTACATATGGTCCAACATGTGGTCCCTGAGCTACAAAACAGTACACTGTCTGTCCCCAGAAGGCAACAAGGGTCTTGGGAGCTGTGTCCAACCCTCAGGGGAGGCGAATGCTGCATGGGCCTGAGCCCCCACCACATTTTAAGGTCTCCCTAGACACAAACAAGCACTGGGACCCATCAGCATGAGACTCCCTGTCAACTCAGGCCAATGGGCACTTTCCCCTATAGCCACCAGATGGAAACTGCCTTGTTCCTGGGCTGCAATGGTAAGCTGAGGTGGGCTTTTCAGGCAACCATGCAAAGAGCTCTGCTACCAAAACTTTCTATATGGGCGACCCTGAAGCCAACAACAGGATTCCCCCTGTCCCACAGAAGGAAACCTTGCTGTTTGTAGCCTCTCAAAAGACCCAGCCTGGGAAAACCTCCATGGCCTCATGAGATCACCCCTCCATTCATCGGCCATCATGGGCACAAATTGCAGCGACCATCTGACACTCGCCCTTACTCAGGGGCTGGAGATCTCGAATCAGACGCTGCACATTGGAACTTCCATGTGCTAGGCACTGAACTGAACTGGCGCTTGTGTGTTCAGATTTCTGTCATCACACTCCTGGCCCACAAGCCCTCCAAATTGGGAATTATGGAGCCAAAATGCAGCCTTCGGCCTGCCAACTGGAAAGAAAAAGTGCCCTATGGGTCTGCCCAGAAACCCGACATGAGGATCGATTTGCACAGCCCTCGACAGCCCCCCAATATCATAAGCCACCCTGTGCACTAATGCTTTGTCTGACACAGCCTGACCCCAACCTCCCATCAGCCATCCAGGGAGCAGGCGACATATCCTGCAGGTGGGACCTGCCATGGCCCGAGGCTCTCATCTCTACCCAACCTGGGTATTCAGCCATCTGTGCACAGACCTTAGCTCAAATCCCAGCCTATGGGAGAACCTCAAGCAACAAAGAATACTCCTCCTTCCACACAGCAGGAAAACCTTGCTGTGAAGATGGGGGTCAAACCCTCAAAGTGGGAACCAGCTGCATGGCCCATGAAACCACGCCCACCCATGAGGGACACCCTGTGCACAAACAGGCATTGTGACCCTCAGCCTCATCCCTGTTTTCAAATGAGGCCTCTCGGTAGCTCGACCTAGAGCCCGCACATTGGGCTCGTCATTCTCCTAGGCCCCAAACTGAACCAAAGGTTGGGTTTTCTGGTCGCCCATACCTGGGGCTCTGCACTGGATTGCCTCTTTTGGAGGGACCCCTGAGACAGAAAAGGGACTCCTAACGTCCCACACAATGATCCCAAATGATTGGGACACATCAGCATGAGAGTCCATGTCAACTCTGCCCCATGGGTAGCTCGCCCCAGAGCCATCAGATCGAACCTCCCTTTTCCCTAGCAGCCAATGGGAATGTGAGGTGGCGATTCCAGGCATCCGTCCTTAGAGCCATGCTCTGGAATCTTTCCTTATGGGACAGCCTGGAGCCATCCAACAGGGCTCGCCTTTCCTGCAGAAGGAAACTTTGCTATTTGGAGAAGCTCACAACCCCCAGAGTGAGAAAACCTCGAATGCCTCATGAGGCCACCCTTCCATTCTGGAGCCATCATGGTCGAAAACTCTAGCCTGAGCCAACATCTGATAATCGCCCTTACATTAGATGCCAGAGATCTCGATTGAGCCTCTGCAGAGTGGGACTGTCATGCCCTTTGCCCTAAACCTAACACATGTATATATTTGACAATCACCTTAATGTTAAATGAATCTGAAAATAGTTAACCATGTAAAAGAGTGGCTATAGGTTTGGGGAAGATGAAGGCAGTTGTCCCTTCTAAGTTATATAGGCTGCTCACTACATGAAAGGACAGAACCAAAATGGCGAAGGACAGCTGCAGTAGAAGTAGCGAGATAGCAGACCCCAATGAATGATGGGTAGGGGGATACTGTTAGAAAATCTCCATAACCAACCCGCCATGGATTTGAGCATTTCAGAGCAACGATAGGAGAGAGAGCGAGCTCTGTGAGGCTAGAGGTCTTCTTAAGACATACTGCTTTCTACAAATCCAAGAAAATAAGTTTAGTGACAGAAAAATAGTGCTATGGACTCCCAGGCAGAGGGCTGTAAGAGGAAAGGGAAGTACCTTCATAATAGCTCCACTGAAGAAAATTAAGGCATCAATTCCTGACAGACTTCATCTACATTCATGTGCTTTTTTTCCAAAATGAAGCAAAAGGCATTAGGGAAATGAAACAGGATATTGAATTACACCATAATTAAGAGTTAGAAAAACTCAGTGAGGAAAGTCCAGGCCTCAGGGAAGAAGCAGCAGTGTATCAAAACATCACTTCCTAAGTGAAATGTAAACTAGTAAACTAAAGGTAGCAGACAGTGCTGTATGAGAATGGGAAGTGAAAAGAGAAAAATGTTAAAAAGAAACTAAGAAAGAGACTACAAGATTTGAGAGAAAATATCAAAATGTGAAGTTATGGACAGGAAATGAATATTTGGAATGCCTCTGGGAAAACCAAAGCAAAGACACAAAAAACGTTAAAAATCATAATACAGAATTTTTTGGAAACACAATAAATCCTTTCAAACTGTTTATTAACAGAGTACCCTGAGCACTGACTCAGAATGACTAATTGCAGGTTTAGTAAAATCATTGAGAGAAAAATGAAATTAAAATTGAAATGCAAAATGTAATTAAAATGTAAAGAAAAAAGGAAATCCTTGGGCATCTAGGGGAAAAGGAGCAGATGACATATAAAGGAAAAGAAATGAGAATGTCATCCACATTTCTGAATGCCGTATTTTGTAGCACAAGAAAATGGAGTAATGTATTGAAAGACACTTAATGGAAGACACTGTGAACAGTGGATTTTATAGCTAGAAAACGTCATTTATACAGAATACAAGTCTTGGCATTCAAGTCATTATACAAGATCTCAGGCTATATTTTTTCCATGACCCCTTGAAGAGGGATGACCAAACATAGGACAAGAAATGTCTTGAAAGAATGTAAGGACAGACGGTTAACAGGGAATCTATGATGATTTTGCATCACTAAGGTTCTGTGAGAGGGAGAATGATCTCAGTGGCCATCCCTAGGGTAATTGTTTCATAATAATTCAAGAGCTTTCTTGGATTGGAATGCTTTTTATTTTATGTAAACATATCTTTAAAACAACTGGAAGTAAATACTGCTTAATATAGACAGCTTATGTTAATTAATTGATTTTATATTTAAGAAATAGTAAATGTCCAACAATAAGTGTAATGGATATTCAACAAAACGCATTCCAAGTCCACACAATTCAGGAAGAGCATAGCTGACACTTCATTAGCTGACTTGGGAGAGAGTAGTGTTCATGGGGGAGCAAAGAGGCAGCTCTCTTGGCCTCATGGCTGATGGAAGCCCTCGGAAATGGACAATCTCCAGCCCCTCCATGGCTCAGGATGAACAGTGATGGAATCTATAGAGCTAGCAGGAATCCACAGGTGTCACGGTGATGGATGGAAGAGGGGCTCAGCAGGGTGGGTGTGTGGGTACCTCTCGGGCCCTGGAAGATGACCTTGAGCCCTAGAATGCCCAAGGGTCAGGTGCATAAGGTACTGGGGGCTGTTTGCTGCTCTGTACTGAGGGGGTGATCTGTCATCAGACAGAATCATTTCACCTGTGTGACAAGCAGGTCAGCTTTTGGAATCAGGTCCTCTTGACTGGGAAATAATGCAAAGGGAGGGGAAGACTCTAGGTTTTCAGGGATGAACAGTCTGATTTCCACAGACCTGGGCCGAGGGAGGAGCTGGTTGTCTCAGGTCTCATGGAACAGGAGTGGAAGATGACCCTTTCTTTCCCCCCACTCCTCCCCTCAAGTCAGTCCTGTCATGAGATCTGCACCTCAAAAGTGGGCAGCTTCCTGGAGCGCTTCCTTTTTGCTCTAATAAGAACTTTTATTTCTAGCACAACCATTAAACCTTCCCTGTGCTTTTCAATTAAAAGATCAAAAATTCTTATGCAGTGGTATTAAAAACATAGGAAAGCAGCAAAGTATATGTGAACTTAACTTGCCTTCTCTGCTTCCTCTGTGCACCTGTTCCACATGTCCATTTCTTCTACTTTATCATGTCGTGGAAGTTCTAGCTCACCAATCAGACAACAAAAACAAATAAAAGGAATCCGAATCTGCAAAGA
>NW_022631626.1:0-42506 GCF_010015895.1 Lontra canadensis
ATCTACACATAAGAACTGAAACTATAAAACTCCTAGGAAAAAAAAAAACAATAAAAATCTTTGTGAGCTTGGTTTAGGCAGAATTCTTAGATACAATACCAAAAGCACAATCAAAAAAAGAAAACATTGATAAACTGCACTTTGTCAAAATTAAAAACTTTTGTATTCTAAAAGTCACCATTAAGAAAGTTAAGACGAGGCCAGACAGTGAGAAAATATTTGCAAATCATATTTCTTTTTTTTAAAAGACTTTATTTATTTACTTGAGAAAGAGAGAGAATGAGAAAGGGGAGGGTCAGAGGAAGAAGCAGACTCCCCGCGAAGAAGGGAATCTGATGTGGGACTCCATCCCAGGACTCCAGGATCATGACCTGAGTCGAAGGCAGTCACCCAACCAACTGAACCAACCAGGTGCCCCGCAAATCATATTTCTGACAAGGAAGTTGTATCCAATATATATATATATACAAATATATATATAAGAAAATTCTTATAAGTCAAGAAGACAACAACCAATTTGAAAATGAACAAAATATTTTAATAGACATTTCATCAAAGAAAATAAATAAATGGCTAATAAGTACATCAAAAGATATTCAACATCATTATTGCTGTAGACTGAATGTTTTTCCCCAAAATTTGTATATTAGAACCTAGCCCTCAAAGTCATGGTATTAGTAGGACCTTCGTGTAAGTCTTTTATAAAAGAAGTCCCAGGGAGCTCCCCTCTCCTTCTGTCATGTGGGAACACAGCCAAAAGATGGCCGTCTATAAACCAGGAATGGGCTCTCACCAGACACTAAACCTGCTGCTTTTTGATCTTGGACTTCCTAGCCTCCAGAACTGTGCAAAACAAATTTTTATTGTTGATAAACCACTGAGTCTATGATGACCAAACAGACTAAGACAACTATTCATTATGAAAATGCAAATCAAAATCACAAGAGCATATCACTTTGCAGTCATTAAAATGACCAGTCAAAAAGACAGAAAATACCAAGTGCTGACAAAAATGTAGAGAAACCAAAACCTTTATATTATAGTGCAGCTGGTGTATGTAAGATGGCACAACCTCGTTGAAAACGAGTCTTGCAATTTCTTTGAACATTATACATAAACTCTTATATGAATTTATTCCACTCATAGGATTCAACCCAAGAGAAATGCAAATATATGTCCACATGGAGACATACACATGAAAATTTATAGCAACCCCATTTATAATAGCCTAAAGTTAGAAACTATACAAATGACCAAACTGTCAATAAACAAATGTCTACCATCCTTACAATGTAATTCTTTCCAGCAAAAAAAAAAAAAGGAACAAACTTCTGATACATGCTACACCATGAATGGACGTCAAGAATGGTTCACCTAAGTGAAAATAGCCAGATACAAAAGACTGTCTATTGAGCAATTCCACTTATGTTAAATGTCCAGAAAAGGCAAATCTACAGAGACAAAAAGCAAATCAGCAAACTGTAGATTAATTATTGTCCAGGGTCTGAAGTGAGCTAGAGAAAGTTTTTCGGGACAATGAAATGTTCTAAAATGGATTGCAGTGATGATTGCTCAGCTCTGTAAATTTACTGGCAATCACAGAATTTTACATTTACAATGGGAGAATTTTATGATATTTAAATTATATATATGATATATGCATTTATTATGATATGTAAGAAATCTCCTTAAGCATCATAAGATCTTAGAAGAAACATACTTTGAAAATCACTATAAATGACAGGTAATGAATCAATGTTTTCCTTGGAGTTTGACTTACTGTAGTCCACAGTAACATAGTAAGATATGAGGCTAGAACAACAATTTCCTTAAAAAATTGCTGGTAACACAAAGTGATATATAATGGAAAAAATGCATTTTCCTAGAAATTTATGTGTTTTGATGTTCCTTATGTTAAAGTTTAAAGTATATCAAGAGAAAGTTCAGAAAAATGATTGGGAGGAAAAAAAAAATTGATCCAAATTAAATAGTTCTCTTCCTCTCTCATATATAGGATATGCTATATACTCTCTTAACTCAACTTTGAAGATAGATTCCAAAATACCTCTAGGTCTGCAATTAGTTTACTGAAATCCTGACCAACCTCAGCATTGTCTTGACAAAAAGAATAAATTTTATGGTAGAGACTATCCAGGGTGTGTGTGTGTGTGTGTGTGTGTGTTTGTGAAAGTCCGTGCAAGTGTATGCATATATGTATGTGTGAGTTATAAATTTTCATGAATATATATTCCATTAGACCTTTTCTTGATTTATATAAATATGACTTATATAAGAATTGCTGAGATCCTCAACTTTTTCCCTCTTATAATGATTAAACAATAACTTACATTTTTTTGCAATATTTTTTAGGTAAAATTTGACATTTTGCAGCATACAATTCAGTATAATTCACAATGTTATACAAACATCACCACTATGCAATTCCAAAATATTTCCATCACTCAAAAAAGAAACACATAGATGTTAGCAATCACTCCCCAATTTTGCCCCAGATCCTGGCAACCACTAATCTACTTTAGTCTCTAAGGATGTGCTTATTCTGAAGTTTTTATTTAAATGGAATCATGCACTATATGGCCTGCATTTTATAACATCTTATATCAGAGTTCTTTCACTTTTGAAGAGGTAGATGAGAAAGCACATTTTATATTGGTATTCCTTTTATTTTTTTTCCTTTTATTTTTTAATTGGTTCTAATTAAAGAGAACAGTCACTTTTTAACTAG
This sequence comes from Lontra canadensis, assembly GCF_010015895.1. NCBI lineage: Eukaryota > Metazoa > Chordata > Mammalia > Carnivora > Mustelidae > Lontra > Lontra canadensis. The sequence goes on from NW_022631626.1 coordinate 2,747, forward strand.
ATGCAGTATTTTCAAATCCTAGCTTAGTAGTTATTAGCTATGTAAACCTCGGTACTTAATCTTCTCAGCCTCAGTTTCTCAGCTGCAAGGCTGGATAATATTAGCAAACTTTCAGGATCATCATGAAGACTAGAGACGTCTGTGCTTAGTGTGAGCCTGAGACAGTATCTATTATTACTTTGTAAAGATTGTCCAATTACCATCATCATTCTAATCTGGCACTCAGATGTTTACTCTATGCTAGAAGAGGGATGACACGGGGTGTCTGGGTGGCTCAGTTGGTTAAGCATCTGCTTTCAGCTCGGGTCATGATCCCACGGTGAGCCTGCTTCTCCCTCTCCCTTTGCCTGCCGCTCTGCCTACTTGTGCGCACTCTCTCTCTCTGCCAAATAAATGAATAAAATTAAAAAATAGGGAGGAACTATACTATGGTAGAAAGAATCAAGAGATCTGAGCTCTGCCATTAACTGGTATAAGCAGAATGGCCTTAAATACACATTGTTATGTCTTTGGTATCCAATTTCACCACGTGTAAATTAAGGAGTTAGCCCAAAATATGCTGTTGAGCTCTCCAGTCCTTTTCTGACCAAAATATTTATGATTCCATAAAAGAGATACATTAAATACTAGTTAATTCTTTTTTCCAAATAAGAGCAACATATCTCTCAGGAGAATCTGAAACAACTCTTTAAGAGAGACTATATATTAGAACTTTAATTTACATTTATTTTACCTAAAAATAAATAAAACTTAACTAATATTACTATGCAGATTGAAAGTGGTATCCTCACAGAAAGCCAAGTGATCAGTGTCATGATTTCTATGAGGTATGAACATGTGGAAGGGGGGAGTTTCTCTCCACAAAGGGTAGAACACGGCACCCACACTTCCCCATTCACTCGAAGCATCTTGCAATGCACTGTAGTCTGTCTACGCCCAGCTTAAACTACCAAAGCAACCATCATCCCAAGGTTGGGAAGAAATGACACCGGGAAGTGTGAATATTTTTGTGGCCGTACTCACTGACTCTATTTGAGTTCCAGACATTTGTCCAGATAGTTTCTAATTCTCCATCAAAAATATCTTCCTCATCTGACCTCAATATCTTTAATATAAACTTAATCTTGTAGGCTTTAGACTCTCCCACTCATCAGCAACCTTATCACCCTATACATAACATTTATTTCTATAGTCACTCACCATTGTAGAGTAAGAATCCAAGTTATAAAGAGGAAAAGAATTTGTTTCTTATAACGCATCTTGCTTCCTATGTATTACTATGTTAACTATACTATGTGTGTACTATGCATTACTATGAGAGTATGTTTTCCTTAAATTAGTATTATAATCTAGATTACTATCTAAGTAAAATAAAAATACCAATATTACTTAGCCAAGTTATGTTTTCTTTCTGTTACTTAGACATTTTAGTCCCATTTCCCTTTCCCCAATTTAATAATAAAGACCTTTCATAACTTCTTTTTCCCTGATAAAGCAATAAACTGGGCCATTTGGAAATCTAGAATTAGCATTTTCAAAGGTGCTATCTTCCACCACCTACTCTATACCAACAAATTACCTTTAAAAAGCAATCTTTACTCTAGTTCCACACCTTAGGGCAGTTTTATAAGCAAGTTCAAGTTAAAATAAGTTCCTTTTAGGCAGAATTTTAGAAGGGATCCAACATGGAACCACTACAATATCCCCCAATATTAAATGGCATGAGATAAAAATATTTGTTATAAAAATATTCTCCTAGAAGTCTCTTCCATGGTCTAATAATTTAAAGATTGTCAGGTTACTCCTAGAAGCAAACTCAACTCTGAATGTCAATGAAAAGTTTGAAGTCCTATGCAATATCCTAAATTCCTAGCTTCATACTTTCAAAAGATTAATTCTATCTTTACTAATGAGACCTACTAGACTGCTTTTAAATAGTATGCCATATTGCCTCTTACATAACTATTTGCAAAGTCATCTGATTAATTTTCTAAAACAGAGTCCAAAGCTATTTCTTCCTTTCTCTTTCAAGTACAAAAACTCCAGTCCAGGATCTGATTATGATAAGCCTGATTAATAATGTAATGTAAAAAAAAAAAAAAAGAAAAAAGAAAAAGTGCTTTTTTTCTGAACTAGTTTTGGAAAACCTATATTCCAGTCCTGACTTCAATACTGTGTGACCTTAGACATGTTTTTCCAACTCCCTATGCCTCAATTTCTCATTTTTAAAATAAAATAATAAAATCCGCTTTATATAACATGATTGTTCTGAAAACTAAAAGAAATAAAAAGGCATAAAAGCAATTGGAAAAGCTGAAAATACTATATAAATATCAAAGTAGGCCAATAATTCAGCATCCGTTTTAGTCTGTCAAGTTTATTTTTCATATAATGAACTGCTAGCATGATCTTCTTTTGCCATTAAGCTATGTAACTATGTAACTATTCTGTACTGGCCATTTTCCACATAAAATGCAACTTTGGACTCTTCAAAAATCTCCATCAGACTGATTATAAACCTTCTTTTCTAGCTACACTTGTATTTTCTCTATTCCTTTAATTCACACACTGATTGCCCTTCTGGCCCAGTAAAGTTATCCCCTTGTAAATTCCTCCAGTTAATCCTCATTTTGTCCCAAACCCTTTGTGTTCCCTACAAGTGACAACTCAAATGCCACATCAAACTGACTCCAGCCTGCTTTTCTAGGACAACTTCCAAACCCCTCCCCCCCCAAAAAGGTTTTTTCCCTATATCTTAACTTTTCCTAAATCTCCATCCCTCAATTCCTATGTATATAGTTCCTTCCTTTTATCCAAGAAATGATAGTTCTCTGATATTCTTGCCATCCTTTATTCTGAGTACCCAGAGAATCCTAATTTATGTATTGATTCAAGTTTGGGAAGATAGACAAACCTTTTACTCTCCTTTTCATAAAATAACTCTGCTTTGATCCATAAAGAAATGTCTCTACATTTAAGCAGGCAGGTTAATTGATATGCTTCCTTATTTCCCCTCACTGCCCTGCTCTTTATTTAGGTTCCATTTGCAGTGGTGATGCCTGCATTCTTCCCATCCTCCTGCTCCCTCCCGGCCCAAATCTAGCGTCCTGAGGAAAACTGAGCATGCTCAGTAGCCACAGCCAATTCCGGATGCAAACTGGCATCTTTTGCAGATTTTGAGCCCAGCAGGAGAGGTAAGGTCCTAAAAATACAGTGGCCCAGAATTCGCCCACCCCCTCCTCTGAGGTATCATTTGATGTAAAGATGTGTTCAAAGCCTTGGAATGGATTTGGAAATGGACAGCCTGCTGCCAGTCCCTAGTCTGCAAGGTGGGTCACCAACCTGAGTAACACAGAGCTGAGAACAGCCCCTCTTCCTGATTTGGTGCAGGGAGGAGATTTCTGCTGTTCTGAGCTGTGATAATGCTGATAGATGGCTGGAAGCTTACATTTGGCATTTCTGTTGCATCGAGAAAATACTGTTGTTGTTATTGTTGCTGTTTTCTTTTTTTTTTTTTCCCCTTGAACATAGCAACATCAGCTGCTCCAGACTGAGAAAGATGTTGCCTAAAGAGCTACAAAGTCTGTGAGCCAGCCAGAGAGATTGTGGAGAGGATAAGCAAACCAACTACTTACCCAAGAATTATATCTAGGGAGGTGTCCTAAGATCCAGAAATAAACAGGCTTTTTCTAAAATAACAATTCAGGAACCTTTCAGATATTCTAAGCTAAATTGTCTGCTTGTCCCCTAAAATGCATACCTTCTTTGTATGTGAACCATGACACATTTCCTTTTAAGAGACTGACAGAACACACACACACACACACACACACACACACACACACATATCCTCCCGTTCTCCTTCCCCCTGGTTTCTGCAGGCTAAAACTCTACAGCTGCAACAGCAGCAGATTCCCTTACCTCCCTGCCAGGGGATCAGGCACAGAGAGGAAATTTAACACGAATGGAATATGATAAAAAAAAGGGGGGGGGCTTCTTTGCAGGGTCTTCAGCCACCACTGCACAGCTGGGAAACAGAGATAGGCAGAAACAGGCAAGAAGAGAGACACACAGCTGCCCCTGCTGCTAAAACCTAGCCATCTCTTCAAACAGCAGCAGACATGAGACATTTCATCACCGTAGTGCATCCATATTGAGAAGAGGGGGAAAAAAAATCATGTGCTTTGCGTTATGCATTTCAGTCACCCGAGATGGGAGGAGACCCCTGTCCATATGTCGTGGGAGCTATCCACCACCCCAAAAGTACAATCACTGCATCTAGCCAGCCGACCGCTTGCCTGACAGGTTCTGCAGCAAACGCCGTTAATCTGTGACAGCAGGTTGTCTCTTACCGTAGGCAGCAGCGGCTCCATTTGAGCTCCCTGGTCTTTAATCTCCATGTTTTGTAATGCCTCTGGAATAAGCACCTTTCTCTGCAGTGTCTTCAATGTCCTACACTCAGCCCGGCACTCGCTCTGCTTAGTATTCGGATCAGGTAGCTCTGAAGCAGGAGGCAATTGCACACTCCAACTCACCAGAGTCACATGGCTCCTACTCACTCGGGCTGCTGGCCAGGTTTTGCACTGAATGCCTTGGATCCCTGGGCCGGTAAGAGAGATCTCCCAAGCCCTGTGTCACTGCCCACACCTGGCTACTGGTATAAAATACAGCCAGAAAGGCTGCAAGTCTAATGGACATTGAGAATCTCGCCTAAGATGCCAACTTCTTAATACAGACTCATCCAAGGTACCCTCCAACCAGCTCAGCCAGATTTTAACACTTTGAGGCACTTCACTTCATTCCCAGATCCCATAGGAGACATAATTCAAACAAGAGGATGCTAATAAGGTGTACTAAATGTCCTGCTCTGAGTAGATGGGGTTTTTAAAGACAGATAAGATGGCACCAAAATTGATATTCCTTAGTGAGACTGAAACTAGTCATTGCTGACACAGTAAGAATTGGGTAGACAGATACTTTTTAATATTTTAATTATAAGAAACTTGGGTAAGTCACACATTATCACAAATAAAATAGATCTTTCTATGACTTCCCAACAAAAATAATAAGGAAAGAAAGTATTTTGATAGTAGAATTATCAAGATACTAAAGCATTTTGAAAAGACAATGAATCTGACAAGAGTAGCCTAAGCATGTACCCTTTTGCCTTAAAAGTCTCAGCAAAAGAGGAGTACAGGGATTCTCTAATCCATGGGAGAAAATGAACCAGAGGAGCTCTTTTTTAGGGAAAAGAAGTTGATAATGGCTGCTGAGTGACCACATATTTTCTAGAATTGATTATAGATCCAGACTATTTTAAGTAATGAAATAAATGTATCATTGAATCCCAGGCTGAGTATAGAGGTTACAAATGAAGAGGGGTTAAACAAGTATGACTAAAAATCATTCAGATAGCTTATTAAATAAGATTTTCACCAGATTTAAAAGGCAGTCATCAGCAGGAATGAATACTGAATTATTTTCAGCAACACACCAAAATTTTTCACAACATTCCTCATAGGTGGAATTATTAATAACTTTTATCTGTTTACCTTCTCAATACAATTCTTTACAATAAACTATTATTTTGATGATAAGAAAACATTTTTTATAAACCATAATGATTAGTATATTTGAGTAGCAACTTTGTGCACAACACATAAAGATGATTCCAAGGACTTAAATAACAAGGTGTTAATTGAGAATTTGCTAATTTGAGGCCCTACTTGACTTCTACCACGGATTGATAAATAAAGGCTCTCTTTCCACTCACATGACTATAGCAGATTATCACAAACAACTTATTAGTAGAAAAGTGATAACCTCTCTAGAAGAATTATTTCTATCTCATTAGGAAACTTTAAGTCATCCAATTTATATTTGTTCAAAAAGAATTCAAATGTAACTAGGAAAAAGTCTGACTTTTTGTTCTGAAAGCCAAAATAAAAATAAGATAGTATTTTAAATTATTTTTAATCAGTATTATCCTACAGTGTATATTATTAAACCACGTAGGTACTTTGCTGGAACAACTATTTCCTGAGTGTTCACTATATGCTGGAGCTACTATTTCTATCAATGCAACAAGACTTAGCCAGAGTTTCAACAGAGACATTGCACTTCTAGAGATAAGCAAGCCCGTATCTCTACAGTTCTCTGATCCAAGGTATTTTTGCTAGCTTAGCAAAAAGAAACGTGGGGAAAGAAAATGATCCTCATTTAATCTACTACTTCTATTTTACACTCAAAAGACTTTGGAATTAAGGCCTATATCCTCAGAAAATATTTCCACATAATAAACAAGTCTAGTGAAGAAGGTAAGTGTAGAATATATAACTTCTGGGAAGAAAAGCATCACTAGGGAGTGGAATTTTTACTAACAAAACCATAGCATTTTACAGATAGGCCCTAGGAAATCAACCTCTCCATTCATTTTCAAACTCAGAAAGTGAAAAGAATAGAGGTTGGGGAAGAGAAACTCCTATTTGTATGAGCAGCTTCCCCTCCCCCTTCACTATATACTCTTTACCTTGGAGATTCTGATACGTCCTTAGTGGAGGCTAAGAAAGGAAGTAGCTGAGGATATGTTTTTTGAAAAATTCCTCCAGGTAAATTTTACATTTCTCAAGTCCAGCACTCTTTCCACTACAGTTACGTTTCCTTGGATCCTAGATTAAAAATGAGTTCCTCTTTAGCTTGTTTTATGTAGAAACCCAGTGAGATTTCATTAGCACAATTTGACAGCCATAATTTCAAACATAAAATTAAGTATTACAAAGACTAAATGTGTCCAAGGAACTGAATGTTCCAGACATTTTACTGGAATGAGATAATAGTCCAATTTTCATTCAGTCAGTCCTACTATGTGTGAGGCACTGTGCTACTGATGCTATTTCCTGTCATACTGAGCAATATGAATGTGGAATTTTCCTCTCTGAAGAATGAAATAAAAGTAGTAATGGGCCACAAGCCAACCATGCAAAGGGGAATTATAGAGAGCACTAAACAGAAGAGCCACCTTCCTTTCCAGCTGCCCATGGAGTGGCCAATATTAAAGGAACACAGCCACCATGGTGTGCTTCCTTCCTGGATCCTGGGACTCTTGCTGACCTCAAATTTTACTAATCCCCCCAAGTATGCAAGTCAGCATGGAGCCAATGTCCTTTCAGTCCCTACCTCCTTTTGCTATTTTAAGCCCTGGGGGTTAAGATATGCACATTAATACAGTGTTTATCTTAGAGAAGAGGGCATCTAATATTTTATTTGATACATCTAATTGTATTTGAAGAAGACACTGGATTCTAAACATTACTGCCAACGCTAGCACTTCAAGAAAACACTTTTTCATCCTGGTAGTATTGGGTTCTAAACATTACTGCCAACGCTAGCACTTCAAGAAAACACTTTTTCATGGTAATATTGGGTTCTGGCTTAGATCAGAAAGTCCTTTGCTTTGACCCTTCTTAGTATTAAAGAGCTAAACTTGAGGTGGGCAACAAGATCAGAAATATATTCTGAACATTAATACTATGTTGTTGATAATAATATTAACTGAAGATTAGTATTTTTAAATGACTATTTTTCACATATGTCAATGTGTCAGAGCACTGTTCATATCATTTACTTAAGTGTTACTCCTTGGTACTTCTATCCTTTGGGATATATACAAATGTTCTGAACAACTTAAAGTATCTTATGTAGATTTAATAGCTTCATCAGTCTAAAATTGTTTAGCTGAATTTGACAAATTCAAGAAATACCCAAACTGTTCTTTCTTGACAACTTAAAAAATGATGACATCTGACCATTTAGGAAAGGTAAGAATGCCCACTCCCAAATGTGGCATACCGTCAAGAACCTCATTGTATAGCATCAGAATTGAAAGGTGGCAAATCTTACTCCTTTTTACAGATGTTCTTGGCCACCAACCTGATAGGCATGATTCTAGCAATCAACTATCAAAAAAGAAATAAATGAAATAAGTAATTAGGAAGCCCACTCCAATGTTAGGCGAATGTCCAGATTTAAGAGAACCCCGAAGTTCCACTTTGCTTAGTTCATGACTGGTTTTTCCAATCCTGAAAATTGAAACAAAGACTTGATTATCACTCTTTGCTCCAATTTACCCATACGGAAATACTCAAAAAAGACCTACTCTGGAGATTGAATACTAGAAGTTAGCATCTTAACCCAATTCAACTCAATTCAATAAATTTGCTGGAGGAGGGCAGTGAAATGGGTGAAGGCCACCAATTATAAAATAAATAAGCCATGGGGGTGTAATGTACAGCAATGGTGACTAAGGTCAATAATACAGTATTACAAATTGTAAAGAAGTAATCCTTAAAACTCCCCTCCACAAGAAAAAAAGTTATAGCTTTGGTTAGTGTCACTTGGTAGCTAGGTTTATTGTGTTGATCATTTTACAGTGTATACAAATGTTGAAACATTATGCTGTATGCCTGAAAACATGGAACACATGAGTAATGATTATTTTATTGTAATTCTTCAAAACATGGTATAGAAAAAGGACAAGTTAAGGATTATTTAGCTACAAGTTTAACTCTGTAATAAGTGTGATGTTGACTACTTTCAGGTTAGGAATAGAAATACATTCAGGACCATTTGACAAACAGTGATCATTAGGCTTAAAGGCTGATAACTGGAGATGTAGTAAGTTGAGGCATGCATAAACTTTTAGTTTACATAACAAATAAAGGAAAATTTGATTTTTTTTCCACAAAAAGAAATTCCCTAAAGATTTTAGATCTCTATTATAAAGGGGAAAAAATGCTTTTAGAAATTGATCACTTTGTCTTCTGGTCTACCTCTGTTTTTTGTACATATATTTGCTTAATCACTTGTCAAATGATATTATATTTCTTCTCTTCTAAACTATGACCTCTCTGGGTGTAGGGTTCTTGTTTTGTTTGCTCCTGTATAACTGCTAGTACACGGTAGGTACTCAGTTGTTTATTTGTATCTTTAAATAATTAATTAATTTTTATTGAAGTATAATTGATATATAATATTAAATGTAATTATTTGAATCACTTATCATTTTCTCTCTCTCCCCCAACACCAACAGGTACCCAACTAATGGAGAAAGAATACATAGTCCTTTCTCAAGAGTGTACACTGGTAACTAAAGCTCTTGTTCCTTTCAATTCTTCCCCTCCTCCATTCCAGAGAATCTTTTGCTATGGACAACCTAGTTCTTCATCTTTCCTTATAATGCTATTATTTAGAAACAGTGCATCCTTTGAGTTTAGGCTTCTGAAACTTAAAACTGGCTTTTTTTTTTTTTTTAGGAGGTCTCCATGCCCAGAACAGGGCCCAAACTCACCATCCTATGATCAAGTCCTGAGCTGAGAACAAGAATCAGACTCTTAACCAACTGAGCCACCCAGGTGCCCCAAAACTAGCTTTCCTATTGCATTATCCATTCCTGAGAAATTAAATGCCAATGACTAAATTAAGAAATACAAGGCAGTTATGCAAATGTAGGGGGGAAAACTTGATTATGCTAAAAATATTATTAGGGCGCCTGAGTGGCTCAGTCAATTAAGCGTTTGCCTTCAGCTCAGGTCATGACCTCAGGGTCCTGGGATCAAGCCCCATACCAGGCTCTCTGCTCAGCAGGGAGTCGGCTTCTCCCTCTCCCTCTGTGCACTCTCTTTCTCTCAAAAAATTGATAAAATCTTTTTAAAAAGATAAAAAATATTATCTTACTTCAACATTAATAAAAATGGGGTAAAACTGAACAGCTGAAAATTGCTCTTCTATTTCTGGTAAGAAAGTTAATTATTTGTTTGAATTCAATGCCTCCTTTCAAGAACACAATTATAAATCAAGAGAGATACACAAGGATTGATTCATTCATTTAAAAGACATATACTAAATACCTCCTATGGGCCCAATATTATGCTAGAAACTGAAAATCCAAAGTCTCTACTCCAAGGTACTCACAGTCTGGAAGAGAGACAAATGATCAGGTATTCCAAAGACAGTGTGACAGACATCTGAAAGAAATAGAAAGAACACCAAATTATGGAAGCAGCCCAAGTGCCCACTGATAGATGAATAGATAAAGAAGATGTGGTACATATATACAACGTAATATTATTCAGCCATAAAAAGGAATGAAATCTTGCTGTTTGCAACAACATGAATGGAGCTAGAGAGAATAATGCTAAATGAAATAGTCAGAGAAAGATAAATACCATATGATTTCACTCATATGTGGAATTTAAGAAACAAAACAAACAAGCATAGGAAAAAAGGAGAGAGAGAGGCAAACTAAGAAATAGACTCTTAATTATAGAGAACAAAATGATGGTTACCAGAGGGGAGGTGGGGGGATGGGTGAAATAGGTGGTGGGGGTTAAAGAGTGCACTTGTGATGAACACCAGGTGTTACATGGAAGTGTTGAATCACTATTTTGTACATCTGAAATGAATATGACTGTATGTTAGCTACACTGGAATTAAAATAAAAAAAATTTTATAAAGAATGAATGCTTTTCTTATGACCTTAAAATACTGCCCAAAAACTGCAGGTCCTATAATTTTAGATACTAACAAATTAAGTAAGACTTTCCATCTATTGCATCATCCATGCTGGTTTCAATGAAATATTTAAATCAATTAAAAATTCTCAAGAAAACATATACCTTGTAAATAAATATTTCTTAAAGTTTATTCATGGGCAATTTACATCAAAATAAGCTTTCGTGGGTGCTTCTGAAATTATCTCATTCCTAGGTGTCATCTCCAAAGATTCTTAACCAGTAAACTAAGTTGAGAACAAGGAGCCTGTATTTTTTTTTAAAGATTTTATTTATTTTCTTGACAGAGATCATAAGTAGGCAGAGAGGCAGGCAGAGAGAGAGGAGGAAGCAGGCTCCCAGCTGAGCAGAGAGCCCCCCACAGGGCTCGATCCCAGGACCCTGAGATCATGACCTGAGCCAAAGGCAGAGGCTTTAACCCACTGAGCCACCCAGGCGCCGCAAGGAGAATATATTTTTAACAAGAGATTCTGATACAGATAGTTTGACATGATCTACCCATACATCTTTACTCTAACTATAGACCTTTTCTTAAAAATTGTTGGTTTAAATATCTATAATTATTTAGTAGACAATACATAGTAGTATATTGGGATAGATCTTAAACGAACTGGTGAATGGCGACATCCACCATTAAATAAACACTTACCATTGTATGGAAGCGCAAATCACTATATTGTACACCTGAATCTATCACTTCTTGGCCTTCTGGCGAAGATCCAGCATACACCTGAATCTAATAATATACTGTGTGTTATCTAACTGGAATTAAAATTTAAAAACTTAAAAAAAAACCCTACTATTTATTTAGTGTTTACTACATGTCAGATACTGTGCCAAGTATTTTATATAATTATTTAAATTATTCTACATATTCACCCTGAGATGAGGCATGCCTTAAACTCTTTACGTATGGAAAATCTGAGGCTGAATGGAGTTAAATAACTCACTGAAAATCACACAGTGACTAAACAGCAGAGTCAGAAATGCAACCCAGGTGGGGTTTCTGGGTGGCTTAGTCAGTTGAGTGTCTGACTCTTGGTTTTGGCTCAGGTCATGGTCTCCTGTCGTGGGATCGAGCCCTTCATGGGGCTTCACACTCTGTGCAGATTCTGCTTGAGATTCTCTCTCTCCATCTTCCTCTACCCCTCCCCTCTCTCATGCTATAAATAAATAAATAAATAAATAAATAAATAAATAAATAAAATACCAAAACAAAAAAAAGAAGAAGAAGAAGAAGAAGTTCAACCCAGGCTATCTGTATCCAAAGCACTTACTTTCTATATCATGCTGTAACTGATCTCTAATTTGTTCATGTGGCCAGATGAAATGTTTGCTCCCAAACAAAAAGACCACCAGATCTAAGTCATATGCAACTATTGAATCATTGAACACATCAAAAACTAATGATGGTTAATTGAACATAATAAAAAAATATTTTAATTATATTAAAATTAAAAAAAAAAAAGACCACCAGATCCAAACTCAAAGTTGGTACTATGGTGAGTAAATTTTAAAAGACTGAAACTGGTTAAGCCAAAATTGAAGTATTTCTATCACCAGTGATACATAAAAATCCTGCTTCATACTTAGGCTTCCTCATGTTTATTCAGAAAAGTCTGAGTAGAAAGATATGATCCTATGGCTTGACAAAAACAACTGAAGTGTTAACAATTACATCAGGATAAGATGTCCTACAGTGGGGATGGCCCAAACCAGATACTTTAAGTGTTTCCTTGGCTAAATAATACATAGTACAATTTTCTCCAGTTTTCTACTATCTTCTCTATCAATATGACAGTTCAAAAATTTTCCATGAATTCTACTTCAGTGTCAAAGACATTGAAATATTTATCTAATTGTTATTTTCTAAGATAAAAAATTTCATTCATTGTTTTAAAACAGACATATCAAATGTCTCTTGTATGCCAAATACTATGCTAGTCCTTGACTACAGCAAGATCTCAATGCTTTATTTTTTAGAGAAAAAGAGAAATAGAGCACAAGCAGGAGAGGGGAGAGAGAGGGGGAGAGAGAGAAGCAGACTCAGCAGTGAACACAGAGCTTGACACAGGGCTGGATCTCATGATCCTGAGATCAAGAGTTCAATGCTTAACCAACTGAGCCATCCAGCCACCCCAGATCTCTACCTTTTAAAAACTCAACAGTCTAGAGAGGTTACAGACATGAGACAATACAGCATGATAGATCCTATAATGTAGTCTCAGTGAGAACAGTGTGGAGGAGAAAGCATTATTTATTGCCCCTTTTTATCAAAAAATGATGAAAATATCTACATATGACTTATGTGACAGCTCCATTCTAACAACTTTACTATATTAAGTTATTTAACCTTCACATTAACATAGAATGTGGATACTTTCCCCCATATTACAGATAAGATTACTGAATTTTCCCAAACCACAGAGCTGATAAATGGCAGGGCTGAGATTTAAGTCCAAGAAAACCGGTTTACTGAGCTTCTTGACCACTGCACAGCACTGCTTCTTACAGTGAAGAAAGCATGAGATTGGAAATCTCTGTCCCTAAGCAGCTCTGCAACCAGGAACAGATGACTGCCCTAATACTTTCTTTATTGATTAAATAAGATGGTTGGACTAAATATAGTATATTCTAAGCCTGCAGAATATGAAAATAGGTAAAACTGAAGACTCCGACTCAAATTCAAGCCTGGTAACTAACTGGTTGGAAAAGCTTAAACAAATCAGTCAACACTCCATATCCAAACCATTTTGCATGTTACCACTAAAAAATTTTCTGGGGTTTCTAAATATGCCATGCACCCACAGATCTCCAAACAACAAAAAGAAAACTCTTTCAACTCCATGCCACTGTGTTAACCTATCCAATCAGACAGCCATCTCTCCTACTTTCCTTAACCACTCAGTTTTTAAAGAGTGTTCCCTCACTTGCAAAACCAAATATAAACCAACTGATACGGTGTTTACTTGTGTAGTCAACCATCCATCCATCTGTTGATTGATTCAGAGCTTATGAGCCAGGAGGTACATTTTGTACTATAATAAATTATAAAATACACTATGTGTGAAGTAAATAAGACTATATAAAGATAAGCAAGATATAAAGAATATAAAGATAAGTAAAACATAAATCAAATTTTCAGAAAGCTTGCAGTGCACTTGGAAATGGGGAAAGACAAACATTCATTTAGCATCCCATATGATAACCACTATATTAAAGATATGAAATGGGCTCTAGGGGAGAATAGAGTGAAAGTATTCCAGATAGGAAAAATAGTATATGTTCAAGAACTCTAAGAAGTACTATATGGCTGAAACATGGAATGTATAAAAGGAAGAAGCAGGAAAGTAGGATGTACGTGAAGACAAAGAGTGGATTACAAATAGTCTTGTTTGCCATACACGACAGATTAGACTTTTCTCCTTTTAAGATTTTATTTATTTATTTGACAGAGATACAGTGAGAGAGGGAACACATGCAGGGAGAGTGGGAGAGGGAGAAGCAGGCTTCCTGCTGAGGACCCTGGAATCATGACCTGAGCCAAAGGCAGACACTTAATGACTGAGCCACCCAGGCTCCCCCAGATTAGACTTTATACCACAGATAGGAAGTTATCCAAGGATCCTGAGCAGAAAAGAGATTTAACAATACAACCAGTCAGTAAAATCACTTAAGCGATAACATGGAAGATGTTGGGGCATACTTGTGGCAAAGAGACCAGTTAGTAAGCTGACAAGAGATAAGAACCTAAACTATGATAGCTGCAGTAATGATGGATAAAAGGAAACAATTCCAAGAGCGATGCAAAAGGAAGAAATAGATATGAGTATTCCAATGCAGGAAAGGAAGAAGAGAAGCAAGTCTAGGAATCTGGCTGGATGCAGAGCGATAACATTCAATAACATAAGGAAAACAGTAAAAGGAGTAGTTTGAGAGAACACCTAAGAACTCTATTTTGAAACTAGTAACAGTGGTTAAGAACATAGGATTTGTACACAAGAGTGTCACTTAATATCTATGTGACCTTGGAAGAGGTTCTTAAATTCCTAAAGTCTCAGTTTCCTCATCTATAAAGCTAAGGTAATAAAAGAAACAACTCAGAATTGTTCTGAAGAATAAATCAGCTCACACACATGAAGCATTTATAATACTGGCAAGTAAATGGTAATTTCTCAAATAATGGCTATTATCATTATTCCATTGAGTTTGAGGTGGTTGGAGGTTGTCTGAAGGCAAATGGTAAGAAAAGAGTTGGAAATATGGTTTTGGGGCCAGGAAGAAGTCTGAGTATGGATTATGTTTCTTTAAAAGGTTATGTGGAGTTAGGGACGCGTGGGTGGCTCAGTTGGTTAAACAGCTGCCTTCGGCTCAGGTCATGATCCCAGGGTCCTGGGATAGAGTCCCACATCGGGCTCCTTGCTCAGCAGGGAGCCTGCTTCTCCCTCTGCCTCTGCCTGCCACTCTGTCTGCCTGTGCTCCTACACTCTCTCTCTCTCTCTAACAAATAAATAAATAAAATCTTAAAAAAAAAAAAAAAAGGTTATGTGGAGTTAGAAAAATTCCATGAATGGATGGCTGAGTAAACACCAACATCTAAAAGTCTTCTGGGTGTTTTTTCTGAACCACTCACTATCCTAAATATTTGTTTCAAACTATTGCTGAGTCCCAAATTATAACTCAAGAAACTTTTTTCGCCAATAAATCAAATCTTTTCCAGCCCTTCAGAAGTATCTTCTTAAAATTATTGTGTGTGTATGTATGTATGTGTGTGTATATATATATATATATATATATATATATGATATTCTATTTATACATTTCAGTTCCCCTATAAAATTATGTTATGGAGCTACATATATACCAAAATATTTCTTCACTGACACATAAATACCACCCACATATAATGGAAAAGTTATTAGTGACTTCTACACTCATGTATAATTTTGACTCCTGCTTGAGAGCTACTAGGACCCATGAGCAGCATTAGTCCCCGGAAAAAAAACTGTGACCAAACTAGGTCACAATTTTGAAAAACTCTTGTCCTTTGGCATCTGTCTGGTGGCCCTGCATGTCACAACTGTAGAGTTCTACGTGCTAATCTAGTAGCGTACTTTTTAACTTTAAAGTCCTCATTTACTTAAATTGTCCCCAAATCCTTCTTTTATTAATATTTCCTTTCTACTTTAGAGAGAATAAGGATTCCAGAGCTTCCTTGGGAAACACAATGATGTTTTTCAGACCTGAGGAAAGGGCAATCACAAAGACAGGGATGCTTAACCTCAAAATAAAAACAAAAATAATAATAAGAAGAATACTGTAATATTCAACACAATGAGACAATGAGAACAACGAGGAAAAGCCGAGGAGAAACTGGTTTTACAAGTGGAGGAGTTATCATATCCCAAGATGTCAATGTTCTACTTACTTCGATGCCTGCCAAAATGTTTGTAAGATCAGGAGCTTGATCTGCACTGTGCAACTCCAGAACAACTCCCACATTAATAAAAAGAAAGACCTATAATGGGACAGATGGTAGCTATACTTGTGGTGAACATAGCATAATCTACAAATTTGTCAAATCCCTAAGTTGTACAGCTGAAACTAATGTAACATTGTGTGTCAACTATACTCGAATAAAAAAATGATCTAAAAATGAACGTTGGGGGTGCCTGAGTGGCTGAGTCCTTTAAGCAGCTGCCTTTAGCTCGGGTCATAATTCAGGGCCTCAGATTGAGCCCCACATCGAGCTCCCTGCTCGGTAGGGAGTCTGCTTCTCCCTCCCTCTGCTGCTCCCCCTGCTTGTGCCTTCTCACTCTATCTCTATCTCAAATAGTAAATAAAGTGTTTTTTTAAAATGAACTTTGAACTCTTCAAGCCAAGTAAGTTAAAATCACACAAACCAATAAGAGTGCTTATAGAATTAATACTCATGAATACCTTTAATAAATAGTTTTTATTTTAAAATTACAGTTAAATATGAAAGCATAATATTCTCCCTTTCAGTAAACAATGACTATAGAAAACAAGACTTTTCAAACTATCACTGACCTAATAGAAAATTATCCTAGTTAACAATAAAATTTATTCCCTTTCCACAAATATCTGGGTACTTTTATGAGCCAGATTCTTAATACTCCATGCCCTATGAACTGGGGATATAGCAGGGAAATAAAACATTCAGAAATGCTGGTTGATGGAAGGGGAAAGAGGACGATGAAGAATAACTGGGTATATGAGGAAAACATATAGTATGTGAGATGGTATTTGCAATGAAGAAATGGAAAGCTGGTAAGGAGAATGAGTGTCTGTTTTTCCAATGTTAATTAATGGTGCCCAGAGAAGACTTTACTGAGAAGGTGACATTTGAATAAAGACCTGATGGAAGTGAGATACTGGATCATGAAGCTATTTGGGCCAATCAGTTCTCCAGACAAAGAGAACAAATCCAAAAAACAGATAGAAGATAAGTAGGGGAGGAAGCAGAGAAACCAGGTAAGTAGTTTTTGCAGAAGATAATAATAGCTTGAACCAGATGGAAAATGGAGGGATTCTGGATGTGTTTCTGAAGGTAGAGCAAACAGTATCTGCTGAAGAATGGAATAAGAATGAAAGAGAAAAAGAGAAGTCGGGGACGCTGCCAAAGTTTTCAGCCTGAACAAGTACCACAGCATTTCCATTACAGGTAAGGAAAGAGAATTTCACTTGTATTTAGCAACAAGGAAGTTATTGGGGACTTTCACATGAGCCATTCATGGAGTGGTAGGAAGCAATTTCAGATCCTAATCCTAAAGATCCAAATCCTAAAGATTGGAAAAGAAAAAGCAAAGAATGAAGGCGGAACTGGAGGGAAAAGTAGGCTCAGCAAAAGAAATCAGTTATTATTTACCTTGCAAACTAGACCAGAAAAGTGAAAATAAATACCTTGTCTTTGCAAAGCATTTCACCATATCCCATTTGTGGCTTTTTTGTTTTCTGGTTTTTGCTTTGCCTCTTTCCCTGTGAGCAGCAAATTAATAAAATAATGAAGTAACTGGATTCATTCTAATAAAATGCAACAGTCTAACAATAATGCCTCAAACAAATTATTTGCAAAAAGATGTAGAAAATAGGCAACAAATCTTTTCTATCAGAAAGGGTTATGGAAAAGTCACTAAGTGAGCTCAGCGGTTTGATGAGCAATAAATGGGGGTTATTTCCTTTATTAAAATCCCTGACTGCATAAGAAGAACACAAGTATTTTTAATTTGTATAATAGTATCAGTTCTCTCCCCATGAAATTTTAGTTCCTGTTGTCTGGTAGACATAGATCTGCTGGAGACAGGAAGCAAAGAATACCATTCAGCTGAATGAATGAATGAATCATTGAGGTAAACTATAATTTCCAGAGTCAGGTCAGGACATCAGGGATAACAACAATGTGGCTTTCTTCATAAGGGCATGGGAGGGTTTTTTTGTTTTTGTTTTTTTGAAATGAGTGAAAAAAGATACTGATTTGGGGATTCATTCAAAAGATTCCACTAGAGTCTTATGTTCCATAACAGTATGGACTAAGTCTGTCTTGTTCTCTGTTGTTTTCCCAGGGTCTATTTTGGTGTTGGATGCATGATAAGAATTCAATAAGCATTTCTGAATGAAAAACTAAATGATTGAAAGCATGCAGCTGGGTGCGGCTCAGGTCATGATGTCAGGGTCCTGGGATCAAGCAACGAATCGGGCTCTCTGCTCAGTGGGGAGCCTGCTTCCCCCTCTCTCTCTCTGCCTTCCTCTCTGCCAACTTGTGATCCCCCTCTCTCTGTGTCAAATAAATAAATAAAATCTTTTTTTTAAAAAAGAAAGAAAACATGCAATAATTAATTAAGTGAATTCATTTATTCATTATTCATGAATAGCACCTTAACCCTATATTAGACAATATATCACAGTTAGAATCTTACCTAATAAAACTTTCACCTGATAGATAACCACCACACCTAATTCTAACTCTAACCACACATATAGAACACTTTAAAAGACTACACATTATCTACATTGATTAACCAGACAAAATATTATTACTAACTTCACAGGGGTGTCAGCTGAAGAAAAACTTATTTTGGCTTTATTTGTTTTAGAAGCACTAGGAGATTCTGTCAGTGAGTGCTCCTAAAAGTGAGGCAACATTTATTTTGAGAGAATCATGAAGAAATCTGTGACATCACCATAAATATGAATGCTAGTGTGGAGAATCAGAGGTATGCTGTTTAAATAACATAAACTGGCTATGGTGAGTGCTGGGAAGTGTGTAAACCTGGCGATTCACAGACCTGTACCCCTGGGGCTAATAATACATTATATATTTATTTAAAAATTTTTAAAAATAACATAAACTGGATTAATCCTTAGTCTGACTGTGCCCTTCTAAAACAAGAGAAAGATTTCCTACATATATTAATGTCTCCCACATATCATATTGATATCATTTATGACTAAGTAACAGACTTTTAAAAATATACTGTTGAATATTTTTATTTTCTTGTCTGAGTAATAGAGACTAGACCAGAGCTGTGGGTGGAGGCAAGCTCTCCCCTAAAAGAAATAGATGATTCTTTTCATCATCCCGGGGCATATTAGACTTGGCATGAAAAAGAGTTTAGGACTCTGGGTCAAGGATTCCAGGTTTCTCTTTGGTGAGGATCAAGCTTGTCCCACAACATGATGCTATATGGGAGCAAATTGATACAGGAGAAAATAACTTGGAGAACTACAATACTGTTTTTATTCATCAATACATCCTTAGAATAAAATCATTCAGAGTATGAGCAACTGGTAGAGGGCATAAGGTGCTACCAAGGCAGATCAGCAAAACATAAAAATTCCTTGGGTAGGCCCAGACATTAATTGGGTAAAAGAAACGAGTAACGAAAAAATTTCACTACCCTATTTATGGGATGGAAGTTTATAGCCATGTTTTTGAGTATTATTTTGGAAATATTTTGTTTTGCCTATCACGAAAAGTACTCTTCCCCTTCATCAGGAAAATGTTTTTTTAACCTTTGATCAGAGTTTATTGGCCCAGAGATGGCCATCTGACCCAAAATGAGCTGATCAGTGTCAGGATGCTTCCCCTGGATTCTTAAACTTGGTATGAGACAGACCTAGTCTGCGTGCACCTCTAGTGGAGGAAGGATGAGGCTTTAGGGCTGAGGGAGACCATATCTCCCACCATAAGAAAAAAACCTTTGGGAAAATGACTCTAAGTCACAAAAAAATTACCAAGGTGAGACATAATGAGTGACAAATCACAATTATCCTTGAAATCTAGGTCTACCCCAGCACTTCCTGTGATTTAATAACTAAAGCCAACAACCCTTCTTTCCCAAAGATAGTTTAAATAGGTTTCTGTCTCTTAAAATTTGAAAAACCAGTGTCCCTTCACTAAACACAACTTAAGCTGAAATCACTATATTAGGGATATCTTGACATTTACTGTAATATTTATAAAATATATTCAGAAGATCTGAAAACTGATGGGTTAGGAGTTTGCAGAACTACTTTACCTAGCAAATGGACTAATCTTACATAACATTAAGTATCTATTCAACATAAGTTGTTAACAAAGGACTGGTGGCACACTCCATACTTGACCTGGAAGCTTTTTATTCATTGAACAAATACCTTAGTGTGACAACATCTGGGAAAAAACAAAAACATAAACATAAAAAACATTACACCCACTGCTCTGTGCAAATGAATAACTTGGGAATCTTGTTAAAATGCAAATTCTGGTTCAGTAGGTCTGAAGTAGGGCCCGAGACTCTGCACCGTTCCAAGCTCCAGGATGCCAATGTTGTTGGTCTGCAAACAACATTTTGTGTACCAAAGTGCTAAATTATCTGGGAGATAAAACAATTAATGCATATTAACAATGCTTGAGAAACTTTTAAAGTAGAACGGAATAAATGTTGTTAAATGAAATTTTAGTTCAAAATAAGATTTTAAAGCAACCAAGGAATATGTACAACAGACATTTTTACCCCTTTGCTAAGCCTAGCAAAACATCATTTTGAAATAGTGTTTAGAAGCAAGGTGAAGGATTATTACAGGTCAGGAATTGGATGAAAGCAAACTACAGGGTAGGTTCAGGATGGATAAAAGTCAGTCTTGTTGTATAATTACTTAAATTCTAAAAAGTGTTTTACAATAGACATAAATCAAAGTGGTTACTTCAAACTGACGATATCAAAATGTTTTGTTTCAGAGAAAGACATATATAAAGGTATAATATAATCATTCTCCCAAAAACATTTACTTTTCTACTACTCTACGCCAGGATCTGTTCTAGGCAATAAGGATGCAAGGGAAAACAAAACGGGGAAAAAATGACTCTTATAAGGACCAAAATTGGTACTTACTTAAGGTTTAAGACCCTGGGCACCCCCAAAAAATGTGTCTAGAAATTCAGAGGGGAAAAAAGTATCATTCCTAACTAAGGTTATCAGAGAAGACTCTGAAAAGAAGATTGTAACTGGCCTTAGCTAGCAAGGAAATGAGATTTCCAAAGGAAGAAATAGAAGAATATGCCATTTTAAGTTGAGGGGATGGCATGAGTAGGGAAGGAAAGCAACAGTGTGATAGGGGATTGAAAAGAGCTCAGATTGGCTGAATAAGACAGTGACAAGGCAATTGCAAATTATGAGCTTAAAAAGGTAGAGTTAAGTCAATTCATTTGTTACAGTTTCAGAGCATTTTCACTAGCCAGATTTTTACCTAGGCTAGAATTCTCTTCCCCCAGATCTTTGAGTGGCTTGTTCTTCTCATCATTCAGGTCTCAGGCTAAAATCCACCCCCCAGAAATGTCTTCCTTGAACAGTCCTTCTAAAGAACCTAAATCTGAATTTATCATAATCATCTTCTTACTAATTTATTAGCTGCTTCCCCTACTAAAACATAAGCTCCACTTGCATTTCCAGCCTTTATGGAATAATAGTTATCATATTTACTCTTCTGCATGGAGCTACATTAAATCTGGACAGAATATGTGAAACCATAGTTTTCAGACATTTGACATCAGGCATTGCAAGACAGGGATCCCTGAGAGAGGGAAACAAAAGGAGTCCTCTGAATGCCCCAAATAACTGTTTAGAGAATGGCTATAGAACAGGAAGGGGGCAGGGGGGATCCAGAGCCTGATGGTCCCCTTAAGTTGAAGAGATGAAGCTGGGAGTCAAGACAGGTCAAGGTAGTTAGAGTTGGAAGGCAGATACCAAAGAGGAAAGAAATACACAGAGGGAAACCTCTGTCTTCAGCTGGATAATGATTAGCACAGGTGTGTGAAGAAACTACCTGAGGCAAGTGGGGGAAAAAAAATAAAATTTAAATTTAAAAACACCTAAAAGGAGTAGAGGAATAATCCTCAGAAGTCAAACAAAGCCAGGAAAACTACATTTTCCCATCAGACAGAAAACCTCATAAAACAGGACAATGGATAGAGTACTCAGAAGTGTGTTGCCTCAGTGTACGGCAAAATTAGCCCTCTTTAAAAGTTGTTTTGTTCCTTAAAAGGAAAGCCTGGAAGGACCAAACTGTTTCCTAGTTACTTAAATGTGTCCTGCGATGGGGAGGGGTAAGTTCTAGACTATTTATAGGAATAAAAGAATATCCAGCAGTCTACAAGGTAAAGAGACTTTACAATATTTAGCAACTAATAAAAATGGTCAGGCATGCAAAAAAGCAGGAATATACAGCCTATAAAAAAGATTAAAAATCAATCAAGAAGGGCACCTAGTTGGCTCAGACAGTTAAGCATCTGCCTTTGGCTCAGGTCATGATCCCAGAGTTCTGGGATCAAGTCCCACATCGGGCTCCCTGCTTGGCATAGGGCCTGCTTCTCCCTCTCCCTCTGCTGCTCCCCCTGCTTGTGCTCTTTCGCTCTCTATCTCAAATAAATAAATAAAATCTTTAAAAAAATCAATCAAGAAAAAGAGACCCAGAAATAAGACAGATAAACAGAACTAGTAGACAAAGCAAAATAATTATAACTATATTCCATACTTTAAAAAGGTAGAGGAACAAGTAATCATTTCAGTTAGAGATACAGAACTCATGACCGACTTCACAGAAATTTAAAGACTTATAAGGAAATATTATGACTATTATGTTTGTATACTATACCAACTTATTAGATAACTTACATTAAATAGATATACTTCAAGAAAGACATACACTACTAAAATTAAAATCAGAAGAAATAGAAAATCTGAATAGATTGATAACAAATAAAACAGATTAAATTAGTAATTTAAAATTTTCCCACAAAGAAAAGCCCAGACCCAGATAGCTTCACTGGTGAATTCTACCAAACATTTAAAAAAGAATTAATATGATAACATCACAAGTTCTTCCAGAAAACAGAAAAGAACACTTTGATGCTATTATGTGTAAAAAAAACAAAACACTATGGAGTTTCCTCAAAAATTAAAAATGGAACTACCAGGTGATCTAGCAATCCCACTTCTGAGTATATATCTTAACCTCTGTATATATCTTCCAGGTATATATCTTATCTTAGCGATATCACTAACTTGAAGAGATATCTGCACCCCCATGTTCACTGCAGCACAATTCACAAAACCAAGAGACAGAAACAACCTAACTATCAATGAATGAATAGATAAAATGTGGGATACATATACAATGGGATATTACTCAATTATAAAAAAGAAGGAATTGGGGGCTGCTGGGCGGCTCAGTTGGTTGGCAACTGCCTTCAGCTCAGGTCATGATCCTGGAGTCCTGGGATCGAGTTTTGCATCAGGCTCCCTGCTTGCCAGGGAGTCTGCTTCTCCCTCTGACCCTCTCCCCTCTCATGCTCTCTCTCTCACTCTCTCTCAAATAAATAAATAAAATCTTTAAAATAAAGAAGAAGAAGAAGGAAATGCTACTATTTGCAAGCACATAAGATGGAGCTTGGGGGTATTATGCTAATCGTAATAAGTCAGACAGAGAAAGACAAATAATATATGATCTCACTTATATGTGGAATCTAAAACAGTTGAACTCATAGAAACAGAATGGAATGGTGGTTTCCAGGAGATGTGGGAGGGGGGGAATTGGGGTGATTATTGGTGAAAGGGTATAAAATTCCAGTTATAAGATTAATAAATTCTGAAGATTTAATATACAGCATGGTAACCATACTATACTATATACTTGAAAGCTGCTAGTAAACTTTCAAGAGAGTAAATATTTTTTTTAAGATTTTATTTATTTATTTGACAAAGAGAGAGAGAGAGCACAAGCAGGGAGATTGGTAGAGGGAGAAGTAGGCTCCCTGTTGAGCAGGAAGCCTGATGGGGGACTCATCCCAGGACCCCAAGATCATGACCTGAGCCAAAGCAGTCACTTAACCAACTGAGGCACCCAGACATTGGAAAACTTTTTTTTTAATTCCAGCATTGTTAAAATACAGTGTTATATCAGTTTCAGGTGTACAATATAGTAATTCAACAATTCTATACAATCAGATGTGTAAATCTTAAATATTCTTACCACAAAAAAAATTATGTAAGGTGATAGAAGTGTTAACTAACTCTATTGTGGTGATCATTCTGATATATATATATATATATATATATATATATATATATATATATAATCATCACATTATACACCTTAAACTTACACAGTGTTGTATGTCAATTATATTTCAGTAAACCTGGAAATAATTAAAATGTTTAGAACATAAAGAACTTTCAAGAAAGAAAATGTCTAGCCAGTTGATTCAATATCATGTAGTGAATACCCTTCTCCTATTTAAAATGACCACTGCTGGAGTGCCTGGGTGGCTCAATGGGTTAAGTGTCTGCCTTAGTCTCACATCATGATCCCAAGTCCTGGGATAGAGTCCCACACTGGGCTCCACAGTCAGCTGAGATTCTGCTTCTTCCTCTCCCTCTGCTCCTCCCACAATTCATGCACACATGCCCATGCCTGCATTTTTTTCTCTCTTTCTCAAATAAATATAATCTTCAAAAAATAAAAATAAATAAAATGATCACCTCAAATTTAAGAAACAAAACAGATGAATATTCAGGAGGTGGGGGAAGAAAAGAGAGACAGAGGGAAACAAATCATAAGAGACTCTTAACTATAGGGGGCACCTGGGTGGCTCAGTCCTTAAGCCGCTGGCTTTGGCTCAGGTCATGGTCCCAGGGTTCTGGGATGGAGCCCTGTTTTGGGCTCCCTGCTCGGCTGGAAGCCTGCTTCTCCCTCTCTCACTCCCCCTGCTTGTGTTCCCTCTTTTGATGTGTCTGTCTCTGTCGAATAAATAAATAAAATCTTAAAAAAAAAAAAGATAAAAAAATAAAATAGAATGACCACCTCTTTTTCATATAATAAATTCTTGTATGTTCCAGTCATTCTCATATTTTTGTTTAATGTGCATCAGAATCACTTGAAGTCTCATTGAGCTATCAATTGCAAGGTCCCACCTTTTCTAACATGTTCCCTGGTGATACTAATGATGTTGGTCCAGGGATGGTACTTTGAGAACTGCTGCTATATTCCAATTACATAAAAGCACAGTGACTAAGCATTCAGGCTTGGATTTAAATGTTTACTTTAACAAGTTACTGCCTCGAGCAAATCCATAATTCTCTTTAAACTTCTGTTTCTTCATTTTAAAGTGGAAATACAAATTGTAGCTACCTCATTTAACTGTTGACAATTAAATTAAATAATAAAGCCCTTAGAGTATTGCTTGGCAAATAATAATAGCTTCGCAGCCATTTATTATGGTTATTACCTGGGAGCTTACTAGAAATGCAAATTCTTAAAATGCAAATTATAGGAAAAGACCTGAAATCCTTCACTGTATATTAAGGCTTAAGAAAAACTAGTTTTCCACAGCCAGCTTTTGTTCCTATTGCTAACCCTCAGGTTAGAATTCTTTTTTTTTTTTTAAGATTTATTGATTTAAGAGAGAGAGCATGAGCAGGAAGGACAGAGGGAAATGGAAAGAGAATCCCAAGCAGACTCCTGCTGAGCATGGAGCCCGACACGGGGCTCAATCTCATGACTCTGAGATCACAAGTTGAACCAAAACCAACTGCAGGCCCCTTAATCAGCTGTGACACCCAGGCACCCCTCAGGTTAGAATTCTTTAAGAGTGTTATCTAATCAATAGCCTCAGGTGCACCTATAGAATCTAGGGTTGCTCTGCTCTCATCTCTCCCCTTTTCTGATCCCATTAGCTTTATAACTCCCAGAAATGCTCAAATGTTTTCACCCTGTGATGGCTCCTTTCTGGTTTTCTAGCAAGGTTATGGGTCTTTTATTTTCTTACCAAAACTTATGGGATGCAGCAAAAGCAGTTCTAAAAGGAAGGTTTACAGTGATAAATACCAACAAAAAGAAAGAAGATCTCGGGGCACCTGGGTGGCTCAGTGGGTTAAGGCCTATGTCTTTGGCTCAGGTCATGATCTCAGGGTCCTGGGATCAAGCCCTGCATGGGGCGCTCTGCTCAGCGGGGAGCCTGCTTCCTCCTCTCTCTGTCTCTGCCAACCTCTCTGCTTACTTGTGATCTCTGTCTGTCAAATAAATAAATAAAAATCTAAAGAAAAAAAAAAAGAAGATCTCGCATAAATTAATTTTACACCTCAAGGAATTAGGGGAGAAAAAGGAACAGTGTAAGTCCAAGATTAGCAGAAGAAGGGAATAACAAAGATCTGAGCGAAAATAAATGAAACAGAGACCAGAAAAGGAAAAGAAAAAAAAAAAATCAACAAAACTAAGACAAGAATTTTTTAAAAGATAAACAAAATTGGCAAACCTGATGGCTTCACTGATGAATTCTACAAAAAATCTAAAGAATGAATAGCAATTCTTCTCAAACTTTTTCAAAATATTAAAAAGGAAGGAGCCCTTCTTAAATCATCCTATAAGGCCAGCATAGCCCTGATACCAAACACAGAAAAAGACATTACAAGAAAACTACAGACCAGTGTCCCTGATGAATATTGATCCAAAAATCCCCAACAAAATACTAGCAAACAGATTCAGTAAAGTAGCAGACAATTACAGAAGAAAAAGAAATAAAACACATCCAAATTGGAAAAAAGGAAATAAAATTTTCTCTGTTTACAGGCAATATGATCTTTTGGGTAAAAAACAAACAAACAAACAAACAAAAAAACCTTTAAAGACTCAAAAAGATATTAGATTAACAAATAAACTCAGCAAAGTAGCAGGCTACAAAGTCAATGTACCAAAAATATATTTCTATACACAAACAATACACAATCTGAAAAGGAAATTACAAAAACAATTCCACTTACAATAACATCTAAATGAATAAAATTTTTAGGAATTAACAGAAGTGAAAGACTATACAATGAAAGCTAAAAAACACTGCTGCAAGAAATCAGAAAAGACATAATTAGCTGGAAACACAAGCCATGTTCATGGATCAGAAGACTTAATATTGTTAAAATGTCAATATTACCCAAAGCAATCTACAGACTCACTGCAATCCCTATTAAAATCCCAACAATTTTTTTTTTTTTTGCAGAACTATAAAACCTATCCTAAAATCTATATGGAATATCAAGGGACCCTATATAGCCAAAACAATCCTGAAAAAGAAGAACAAAACTAGAGGTCTCACACTTCCTGATTTCAAAAAACTCACTATAAAGCTATAATAACCAAAACAGTGTAGAATCAACATAAAGACAGATATATAGACCATTTGAATAGAATAGAAAGATCAGAAAGAAATCCTCACTCACAAAGTCAAATGATTTTTGTCATTGGTGCCAAGCCATTCAAGGGGTTAAAGAACAGTCTTTCCAACAAATGGTGCTTGGAAAACTGGCTATCCATACACAAAATAATGGAGCTGGACCCTTACCTTAATACCATATACAGAAACCAGCTCAAAATGGATCACAGATCTAAATGTTAGACCTAAAGCAATAAAACTTTAAGAAGTAAATATGGGCAAAAATTTCATTATATTGGATTTAGCAATGATTTCTTGGCTATGACACAAAAGGCACAGGTAACGAAAGAAAAAAATGGACATCTTGGACTTCATAAAAATGTTTAAATTGTGTATATCAAAAGACATTATTCACAGAATAAAAACATTGCTGACAGAATGGGAGAACATTTTGCAAATCATGTATCTGATAAGAGATCAATATTCAGATTCTGTACAGAACTCCTAAAATTCAAAATAACAACAACAAAAACCCAATTCAAAAATGGGTGAAGGACTTGAATAGACATTTATCCAAAGAAGTTATACAAATAGCCAGTAAGCAATTTATAAACAACATAGAGGTTTCTCAGAAAGTTAAAAATAGAACTACCCCAGGATCCAGCAATGCACTACTAGGTATTTATCTAAAGAATACAAAAATACTAATTCAAAGGGATACATGCACTCTGATGTTTATAGCAGCATTATCTACAATAGCCAAATCATGGGAACACTCCAAGTGTCCATCAGCTGTTGAAGGGATAAAGAAGGCATGGTATATAGCTATGGGATATTGCAAGGGAATATTACTCAGCCATAAAAAAAATGAAATCTCACTATTTGCAATAACATGGATGGAGCTGAAGAGTATTATGCTAAGTGAAATAAGTCAGTCAGAGAAAGACAAATACTATATGATTTCACTCATATGAGGGATTTAAGAAATAAAACAAATGAGCACAGAGGGGGGGAAAAGAGAGAGAGACAAACCAAGAAATATTCTTAACTATAGAGAACAAACTAATGGTTACCAGAGGGAAGGTATGTGGGAAGATGGGTGAAATATGTTCTAGAGATTAAGGAGGGCACAACTGACGAGCAACAGGTGTTGTATATAAGTGTTGACTCACTAAATTGTACACTTGAAACTAATATTACACTGCATGTTAACTGGAATTTAAATAAAAACTTTAAAAAAAACTTAAAAAAAAAGATGCTCAACATCACTAATCATTTGGGAAATGCAAATCAAAACTACAATGAGATATCACCTCACACCCATTAGGACAGCCTATCAAAAAAACAGGAAACAAGTGTTGGTAAAGATGCAAGAAATTGGAACACTTACACACTGTCGGTGGGACCATAAAACAGTGAACCCACTGTGGAAAACAGGACACAGGTTTCTCAAAAAATTAAAAAGAATTACGATATGTATGACCCAACATTCCACTGCTGGGTATATACTTAAAACTCAAAAAGATATTTGTACACCCACATTCATAGCAGTGTTATTCACAATGGCTAAACAATGGAAGCAACCCAAGTATCCATCAACAGATGTGGTACATACAAACAATGGAATATTCTTCAACCTTAATAAGGAAAGAAATTCTGCTATAAACGACAACATGGAATAAACCTTAAGGACATTACACTAAGTGAAATAAGCCAGCCACAAAAAGACAGACACTGTATAATTCCATTAGTGAGGTGCTTAGTCAATATTATAAAGATAGAAAGTATAATGGTGGTTTCCAGAGGAGGAGGGAGGGAGAGAATAGGGAATTATTGTTTAATAAGTATAGAGTTTCAGGGGTGCCTTGGTGGCATAGTCGGTTAAACGTCTGACTCTTAATTTCAGCTCCAGTCATGATCTCAGGGTCATGGGATCAAGCCCCACATTGGGCTCTGTGATCAGTGCAGTGTGCTTGAGATTCTCCTTCTCCCTCTACCCCTCCCCCAACTCTCTCTCTCTAAAAAAATAAATAAATAAATCTTTTAAAAAATAAGTATAGAGTTTCAGTTTTACAAGATGAAAGGAGTTATGGGGATGGATGCTTGTGATGACTGCATAGTAATGTGAATATATTTAACACCACTGAACTGTACACCTAAAAATGATTAAGATGGTAAATTTTATGTTATGTGCATTTTAACACAATAAAAAGTTAAAAAGAATATAAACACCGGGAAAAAACTCAATGCCATTAAGTTATATAAAACACTAAAAAAGAATATTATCTATGTACTTAGAGCTTGATATATATGAACATTTTTATATTTGCTTTTTTACCAAGACGCTCTTTTGCTGCAGTATAATTATTAGAATTGTAAGTCAGAACGCAGTAAAATAAATATAATTAGAATATATATACAAGGAAATTTCACTGTTTTTTAATTTAAAATATTTATTATGCTACATGCCATATCTGCATAAAACTGCAAATTAGACAGTTCTTGATTAAAGCAGCACAAAATCCATCTGGACAGACAGACATACACTATTAGCGGGCTCTATAAATATTATAATAAACTATAGCTGAAGCACAAAAGAAGGAACAACTACTTCTACTGCAGAATAAATGATTTGTTAGCTGGTCCTTGAAAGTTGAGTGAGAACTTGTGCAGATAGAAAGGGATATTAGCATTCTGATAACATTGGAAGCTATAAGAAAAAGACACAAAGAACTGAAAATATATGGTATCCTGGGGTGACATGAAGAAACTTTTTTTGTTGTAGCTAATTCACAGAATGGATAAATGGATTTGAGTCTAGAGAGAGAAGGCAGAATTATGTGGCTGAACAAATAGTTACACTCATACTAAGAAAATCCAACGGTACCAAAATAAGAAGATAGGATTTTTTTTTTCCTGGAGTTAACGTGGAACCACTGGTGATTTCTGAGGCAGGAATGATATGAAATTTCTGCCTCGCATATGGCAGAAAAAATTCATACTAGGATGGTCCTCACACAAAGAACAACAGTAAGTTCTGGGGGGAAAACACACACAAAAAAACTAAAGTTACTGGAGAGTTAACAAAAAAGGTTATGGAGGGAAATCAAAACATGAAGAAGGAGAATGGCATAGAACAAAGTTCTACACTTGTATAGATTTTAGCCCATAACCTTTCTGGCCTTGAGAACCAAAGGACAAATTTCAGGGTCACTACTCCCACTAGACAGTGTAAATCTCCAAAAATAGAGAGGGAGAGGCCCAGATTCTGTAAAATCTGCCCAGATCTCTGAGTGCTCACTGTATCTTGCATGCATGAGACAGACACAAAGCAGCCCATCAAAGATTTTAAAGACTAAACTGAGATTTGTAGCTGCCCCTTGGGAAACACAGTACTTTGAATTCAACTAGGAAAACTGCCTGCTAAACCCAAAATAACAGCACTCTTGTAGAATAGAAATGATCCACAATGTAATAGTCACAATGTCCAGAAATTAATATGAAATTCAAAATTATTCTACAAGTGAAGAATCAGGAAAAAAAATTATCCATTCTCAAGTAAATAATCTATGGAGCCCAACTCCAAGATGACAGAGATGTTAGAAAGATTCTGATGTAGTTACTATGATTTTACTCAAAGAAATCATTGGAAATATGCTCACAATGAGTGAAAAGATACAGAATCTCAGTTAAAAAAGGGGAAATTGTAAAAAAATCTAAATTACAGAACAAAAATTATAATTCCCAAAATAAAAGTTAATCATATGGTCATAACAGCAGAGTGGTGATATGATGGAAAGAGTCAGTGAAGTTTCAGAGAAACAATGGAAGTTATCCAATCTTATGAACAGAGAGTTAAAAAAAAAAAAAGATGAAAACAATGAACATAGTCTCAGACACCTATAGCAAAATATCAGAAAGACTAACATGTCTAACTAGAATCCAGCAACCAGAGAAGAGAAAGAATATACAGGGGGGAAAAAAACTGGAAGAAATAATGGCCAAAAATCTCTCATAAATGGTAAAAGATATAAATGTATGATTTCAATAATTTGGCAAACTCCAAGCAAAATAAATCTAAGCACATCATGGTCAAAATTCTGAAAACAAAATATAAAGAGAAGACTCTAAAAACAGCCAAAAAAAAAAAAAAATGGCAAAGTACTTACATGAGAACAAGGACTTAAATGGATACTGCCTTTTCATTAGAAATTACAGTAATCAGAAGATAGTAGAACAATATAGGAAAGTTCTAAAAGGAAAAAAATGTCAACCCAAAATTCTATACCCAGAAAAAAAAATATTCTCCAAGAATGAATGCACAATGAGGACATTTTCAAATCAAAGAAAACAAAGTTTGTTGTCCGGATACCTGGACTATAAGAAATGAAAAAGTCTTCAAGCTGGGGGGAAAAAAAAGTATGCCACAAAGAAACTCGGATACTTAGTAAGAAATTGACAGCATTAGAAATAGTAAACAACTGAATAATTATAAAGATTACTCTTTCCTTTTAATTCAATAAAAGATAAATGACAACTATAGCAATAATGATAGAGAGAGGTAAATGGAATATCATCATTGCAAATCTTGTGTTTTAAAAGAAGTAGTATAATATTAACTCTAAATAAAGACTGTAAAGTTAAAGATGTGTGCTGCAATACTAAAGAAAATAATTTAAGAGAAAAACAATTTTAAAATAATGAAAAGAGATATAACTAAAAATTCAATAGCTTCTAGAAAAAATGTAAGATACAAGAATATGCCTTTTCTCAGGTTAGAGTATATATACCAAAGGAGTATTAGCAGAAAAAAAAAAAAAAGAAGAAGAAGAAGAAGAATTTTAAAGTTTAGAGAAGCAAGAAAAGAAAGACGTTCTTCCTCCTCCAAAATAAACAAATTCTATGTTTTTTTTCCAAACTGGAATGACAGTGATAATTCCTAAACCCAGTCAAATGTATGAACACGTATTTATAGATATAACTGAAAAGTCTCTACTGATGCTTGAGTTTAGAAGTAAGGTTTACTATGGGTATTGCCAACTATGAGGGCACAGGAGCTTAACAACAGACATATGGATGTACCCTGCCTGCAAACTTCTTCTAAGTATGAATTCCCCCTTCTCGACAAAGAAAAATGGGAAATATTTCAAGATTAGATTGCATTAAGGTTAATTATCGTTGGTATTTTAACAGCAGTTTACTTCTGGTTTTCAAATAATTTGCAAATAACAGCAAGAGAGTTTGGTTAAACTTCCAGCTTCCAAAATAACTTTCTGTCAAACTTACTTTTCTTTCTTTCTTTTTTAAGCTCAAAGTACCTTTTACTGATCCTTTTTGCACTTTCCCAAAGACATACCCATCAATAGACCCCTGAATCTTAGAATTTGAATCAGCAATATTTTGTCTGTGACCTAGGCTTTAGTGCCACTCAGTGTTCAAATCACAGAATTGCAGCAAATCAAATCACCAAATCTATCATAGCAACCTCGAAATATTTACTCTGGATTTAAAGACATCAATTCTTAAGTCCCTGCCTGCTTTACACTGCCCGATACATCTAAGCAAGATGAAAAATTCATATACGAGATACCTGTTGGAACTTTGATCCGGACGAAGTGGAGAATGGAGAAACCGGAGATGTCTTCTCCTTTCTCTGCTTGAATCATCTAGTACCATGTCTCCAAATATAAATGGACTTACAGAAAGCATAGGAGAGAGACATCATTTGCTTAGAAGGAAAAAAGGCCCAGCCACTCAGGGACAACACCTAACTAATAAGTTCCACCTTAACAGAAAATAAAAACACTGGCGGAAGTTTATAAACAAATGCTGAAATTAAATCACCAATTATTGAGAAACAGGTTACGTGATCTTAATTCTGTTAAATAACATAAGATAAAATAAGCAAGTAGGCAGTCTTCCATTTCTCATAACAAATTCCACAACAATTTTAACAAAATTTTCACTGGTATGGGAAAAAGAAAAATTTGAAGAATGAATACTGAAAGTCTGTTCAAAAGAAAAAAATACAAAAATAAGAAAGGCATTTTTTTAAGCAGAAAAATCATTAGAAAAATAAGGAATAGAAATGCAAATATAAATGTGGAAAGGTTAAAGAAAAGAAAATAAAAAGTTGGCGAGCAAATGAGACTAAGGAAAATTCACCTTCAAATTATGAATAAAACTACATGATTCAAGTTTATCTGGGAATAACATTACCAAAAATGATCCATTTTTAAAATAAAAATAATGACCCATATGCACTATTCATTAGAAATTTTAAAAGGATGGAGAGATCAGAATTTCCCTTTCACAAATCTGTGACTATGCTTTGAAATATCTTATATGCAACAAGATGTAATTTAAAGAAAATTTCATGGTAACTTTTTCTTCTTAAAAAAATTAAAATGTCTCTTTATTGTAGAAATTTTTAAAAATTGAAATAAAACATATGAATTATAGTCCCAATAATGGGACTAAGATGACCTGTGTTAACACTTTGGTGTAAACTTTTCCAGTCTTTTATCAATGCAAAAATTCACAGGTTCTAAATGAAATCTTAATGATTTAATGACTAGATTTACTCTTTTAATATACAGTATATATATTAAAATGTCATTGAACAGTCCTGTAAAATATCATCTTAAACAACTACTGGTTTTGGACATGTTGGCTGATTCCCGTTTTAGCTATTATAAACAAATAGAGTTCATATCCTTGTAACTAAATCATGAAATTACTTTCCTAGAATAAAAAACTAAAATTGAATTACAATGTTAAAACCACATGAAGTTTCATGGACTTCATAGGTTATTTTCGTATAGAAAGGATTTGCCAATTGTCTGGTTTTCTGTATCTTGCCAATAAACATGACCACTCTTTTTACATCTCTATCAGTTTGATAGACAAAAATGTTTTCTCGTTATTCTCATTTGCATTTATTTGATTTCTGGAAAGAGTATGTAAATTTGATATGTTTATTGTCTATGGGATGTCTTTCTTTGTGAATTGCCTATTCATGTCTCTGACCAACTATAGGAACGAAGGACAGTGCCTTACAGTGGTTAAGAACATAGGTTCTGAGGTCAGACCACCAGGTTTGAAGTTTTCATCCAACACCAACAGTAAGACGTCTCCAAGCCTTAATTTCTCCTTCTGTGAAATAAAGATAACAGTACCTAGCCCCTCAGATGAGATGATGGCCTGGCATGTACTACATGCTCTTATATTTCAAGAGCTCTTTATAAGGAGGATTTTCACCCTTTGTTCACCATATGTGTTGCAGCCATTGTTCCCAGTTGTCACTTGCCTTTCAATCTTGTTTATAGTGGATTTTGGCAGACAGAAGCTTTAAATTTTTTGTAGTAAAATCTATCACTCTTTTCTTCAGGATATTTGCCTTTGGTATCATGCTTAGAAAGGCAACAGATTTAGAGAAGGAGTAAAGATAGTACAACTTTTTCAGGAAAGCAAAATATATCTGGCATGTGTATTGTGAATCAGATCAAAATCCAGCATTCTTTTTCTCATGCACCTCTACTAAGCATGCACAATTTTTTAAATAACTTCAGTCTGAAAAAGAAATGCACAAAATTCACAATGTCAGTCACTATACACAAAACTTCCAATAATCATGGACTGTCTAGTTTCCTGGTTTGGCTGAATCTTGGTATTCAGCTTCAATAAAAGCTACATAAATATACATAAACATAGATATACCGTAGTAATTAAGTCCCTCCTTTTAATCAACTTCCCAGATGATTAAAAAATGTGTAATAAAATTAATTATTCCCAAAACCAAAGAACTTCCCAGAATCACTTATATCTGAGGGAATTGCTTTGTGAGTGAGTTTCTTTATCTTATTCTCAGCAAACTTAACACAAAGACTTTCAGTGTTTAAGCAGAATAAATCATTAGTAAAGCAGAAACGTGCTGTTCATTTGAACTAGGATGATGTTTTCCATCCAGCAGAGGACAGTGCACACAAACTGAAATACCAAACTGTTTCCTAAACATGTCTAACACAATAGCATTATTTATTGTGGTCTCATAACAAAGATAGTATTTGGTCAATTAATATCTTCGAAATAAAACTGTAAGCAGTAAAACATAATTGAAATTTTGTAACAATTTTTCAAATTCAGTTTAATATTAATTCAATTTTAATATCTAAAATATTTGAATTGTAGGTGCTCCTGGTTGGCTCAGTCAGGCAAGCATCTGCCTTTGGTTCTAGTCATGATCCCAGAGTCCTGGTATCAAGCCCATGTTAGGCTACCTGCTCAGCAGGGAGTCTGCTTCTCCCTCTCCCGCTCTGGCTTCCCATTTGTGTGTTCTCTCTCTCTCTCTCTCTCTCAGTCAAATAAATAAATAAATAAATAAATAAATTTGATCTAAAGAATTTCTATAACAAGTGAAAGTACAATTCAATATTATATTTTCATTTATAATTCACATAGAAGTTCAAATCAAAAAGTTACCACTAGATTTATAAAATGTCTTTGATCATTACAAGAAATTGCATTCAGGTGAGCTACTTTGAAAACATTAAGAGTAGCAACTTATTATGCTATATTTAGAAAAACACAGAACTATGTTTAAAATCTCAGTATTCCTATTTTGCAGATATTTTGGGCAATGTTTGCCTCTTTTATAATATAAAATTGTAGTTAACATATCAGAACCATAAAAAAAAACTACTGGTTTTCCCAAGATTACAAATAAGTAAACAACTGCATATCAGTGATAAATTTTTCTTAGTCTGCTACTCTATCCACCACAGTATGTAATTTCTGCCATAAACATCTTAAAATATGTAAGAAGTCATAAGAATTGCTAATACTACTTTTCAGCACTGTCATATTTTGTCCGCTGAGCCAAACATACCAGATGTCTTTAAATAAAAGATTTAGACAGCATAAAAATAAAGTGTTATTGTATATGGGATTTTTAAAAATATACCAATACATTAGAAATACCATAAGGTTTGAATATATGCTATTACCAAAGAGGAAAAGAGTTTATAGATACTAACAGAATATATCTAAAGACACAAAGATATAGTGACCATAAATGGAGATGGTTACAAAGAAAACAATAAAAAAATCATTGCAACACTCTGCATGATAAAGAATATTTTATCTATTTTAACATAATGAGCTAGAATCATACATTCTCATTTCTTGGAGAAAATATGGATTTTTCATTTCCTAAAAGTAAGATAGCCCCATCAGTGTACAATTCTGCTAGATTCTACGAAAAAACCACTGTCGTCAAGTAGGCTGGAACAACGGTGAGAGGGTAAAGTGATGTGAGGTGACTACTGGGATTAACTGGTGATACTCTATTTAAACACATGCACTCACATTCACAACTAGTGAAAATGAACTATCTGGGAGAACAGATTTGAAACAATAGCTTCATCCTGAGCTGCTCTTGTGCATCTGTTACATTTACACATTTCTATCTAGTAACTCTAGATGTTTAAGTGAACATTTCTCTCCCCCACCCCGTGATAGCCACAGATGATCATATAGGGAAAGGTAGAAGAGGAAAGAGAGATGAAGACAGAACAGCAAGTGTTAAAAGCACACATGTAAAAAGATATAAAAGGACACATATGAACATAGTTATAAACATGACAAAAATATTTAAGTGCTCACTCAAATACTTTAAAGATTGCCCTCATTTGCCTGCAGAAAGCATAAAACTTCCTTAGCCCTACATAACATATTAAAGCCCTCCACAATCAGACCCAACTTATATTTTCAGCCTAGGCTGCCACCAGGCACTGATATGAACACTTTACTCCTCACATCAATGCTTGCCATTCTCCTAGGCCCACAAAATTTTGTGCTTTTGAGCCTTTAAACAAGACATTTCTTGTGCGTAGATGACCATCTAAAGAACTTCTCCTTATCTTTCAGGAGTCAGTTCATTCACCATAAAATAATATAATCATTTCCTTATTTTGGTGTCAAACTCCAATAGACTAGATTTTGAGCTCTTAATAGGCAAAAATAATCTTACTTTTCTTTGTATTCCTAGCATCAATCACACTGCCAGTCATCAGTGTTGATTTATAAATGTTTGCAGAATGATGAATAAATGAATGAATGAACACATATTCAATCAGGACTCATAGATCTTTTTTAGGAGTGACAGAATCTGTTTTCCTTTTCTCTCCTCAAACACTCAAAAACACTATAAATTAACTAAAATGGAATTTTCTTCCTTTGCCCAAAACTACCCCATTCTTGTTCACAGCAACTCCTAACCTCAGCAGCAAGTAAAAGATTTTCTCTATTTCAAGACAATAAAAGGCACATTATCCCAGGAAGATAGAGTAGATAAATTTCTCCATATTCTCCCCATTAGGTACAAGTAAATATCCTGGATTTTATATATAAAACAAACATAAAACTCTGAAAGTTGGAGAGAGGAAGGTAAACTGGCGAGGGACATCAAAATCCAAGGAACAAGATGGTGGTGAGTGTCTTGGGTTTTCTTTCTTTCTTCTTCTTTTTTTTTTTAAGATCTATTTATTTATTTTGAAAGAGAGCAAGTGAGCAAGTGGGGGAAGGGCAGAGGGAGAAGAGAGAGGGAACTCCAAGCAGACACACACACCTTTCTCACCCTCACCCCACTCAAGCTGAGCACAGAGCCCATCACAGAGCTTGATTCCATCACTCATGAGATCATGAACAGAGCTGAAACCAAGAGTCAGATGCTTCATGCACGTGAATGTTTATAGCAGCAATATCCACAATAGCCAAACTATGGAAAGAACCTAGATGTTCATCAACAGATGAATGGATGAAGAAGAGGTGATACACACACACACACACACACACACACACACACACACACACAAAATGGAATACTATGCAGCCATCAAAAGAAATGAAATCTTGCCATTTGCAATGACGTGGATGGAACTAGAGGGTATTATCCTGAGTGAAATAAGTCAATTAGAGAAAGACAATTATCATATGATCTCCCTGATATGAGGAATTTGAGAGGCAGAGTGGGGGGTTTGGGGGCTAAGGAAGGAAAAAATGAAAAAAGATGGGATCAGGAGGGAGACAAACCATAAGAGACTCTTAATCTCACAAAACAAACTGAGGGTTGCCAGGGGTGGGGGGTGGTAGGGAGAGAGAGATGGGGTTATGGACAGTGGAGAGGGTATGTGATACGGTGAGTGCTGTGAAGTGTGTAAGCCTGACAATTCACAGACCTGTATCCCTGGGTCAAATAATACATTACATATTAATTTAAAAAAAAAAAGATGCTTAAACAACTGAGCCACCCATGTGCGCTTCCCTTGGTTTTCTTGACTCATACATCCCAGAGTTATTGCTTAAGAAGCTAATAACCTGGAAACACCAACAGGCATAATAATAGTCCCCAACAAAGGTGTGCTCTCTCTAACCAAAGGACTAAGGAAAGGTCAGCCTAGTGAGACAGAAAACTTTTAGACAATAACTGTTCAACTCCACAAGAAAAACTGTGGCTCCACTCCCATCCATACCAGCAAAAACTATGTGGGGAGTTTAAACATACACCCTCACACTCAGAGTAGTGTCACAGAAGTCCAAATAGGAAGCTGGGACTTCCACCCCTGCTGGCCATCCTCTCCCTGTCATGTCAGTGGAAACACATAAGGAGCCAGGACTTCCTCCCTAACCCAGTAATGAAGCACCCTCCCCATTCCGCAGGAGGAGTGTCAGAGGAGGCCTAATGCAGAATGGGACTCTCACTATCACTCAGTGGTAATAAGGCCACCCCTACCACAGAGTCAGTAGAGACTATATACAGAGCCAGAGTTCCCACTGCCACCCAGCAGTAATAAGGAGCCCCCCCATTCAAGCGTTAACAACCTACTTAATATTTTTCCTCCACTTAATATTAACATGGTGACACTTCTCCCTTTCCTTCCACTGCCAGAGTGGTGTCAGAGAAAGTCAACCAAAAGAGAAGGTTTAAACAAAATTCAAAGTCTCATAATACAATATGAGAATGTCCAAGTTTCAATAAAATATCACTCCCCACACTAATAACCAGAAAGGTCTCAAACTGAATGAAAAGGAAAATCAATGGATGCCAAAACAGATGACAAAAGAGTCAGAATTATCTGACAGAGATTTTTGTAAAAGCCATTATAAAAATGCTTCAATGAGCAATTACAAACACACTTGAAAAATGAAAAATTAGAAAGCCTCAGCAAAGAAAGAGAAGATATAAAGAAGAGCCATGTGGAAATTTTGAATCTGAAAAATACAATAATCAAAATTTAAAAGTCTTAGTGGGTGGGCTCAACAGCAGAATGGAGGAGAGAGAAGAAAGAAAGGATGAACTGGAAGAAAAAAACAATAGAAATTACTCAATTTAAACACAGATTTAAAAGACTGAAAAAGAAGGAGGAGGAGGAGGAAGAAGTAGAGGAGGAGAAGGTGGAGAAGAATAAAGAAGAAGAAGAAGAAGAAGAAG
>NW_022631627.1:0-42497 GCF_010015895.1 Lontra canadensis
ATCTACACATAAGAACTGAAACTATAAAACTCCTAGGAAAAAAAAAACAATAAAAATCTTTGTGAGCTTGGTTTAGGCAGAATTCTTAGATACAATACCAAAAGCACAATCAAAAAAAGAAAACATTGATAAACTGCACTTTGTCAAAATTAAAAACTTTTGTATTCTAAAAGTCACCATTAAGAAAGTTAAGACGAGGCCAGACAGTGAGAAAATATTTGCAAATCATATTTCTTTTTTTTAAAAGACTTTATTTATTTACTTGAGAAAGAGAGAGAATGAGAAAGGGGAGGGTCAGAGGAAGAAGCAGACTCCCCGCGAAGAAGGGAATCTGATGTGGGACTCCATCCCAGGACTCCAGGATCATGACCTGAGTCGAAGGCAGTCACCCAACCAACTGAACCAACCAGGTGCCCCGCAAATCATATTTCTGACAAGGAAGTTGTATCCAATATATATATATATACAAATATATATATAAGAAAATTCTTATAAGTCAAGAAGACAACAACCAATTTGAAAATGAACAAAATATTTTAATAGACATTTCATCAAAGAAAATAAATAAATGGCTAATAAGTACATCAAAAGATATTCAACATCATTATTGCTGTAGACTGAATGTTTTTCCCCAAAATTTGTATATTAGAACCTAGCCCTCAAAGTCATGGTATTAGTAGGACCTTCGTGTAAGTCTTTTATAAAAGAAGTCCCAGGGAGCTCCCCTCTCCTTCTGTCATGTGGGAACACAGCCAAAAGATGGCCGTCTATAAACCAGGAATGGGCTCTCACCAGACACTAAACCTGCTGCTTTTTGATCTTGGACTTCCTAGCCTCCAGAACTGTGCAAAACAAATTTTTATTGTTGATAAACCACTGAGTCTATGATGACCAAACAGACTAAGACAACTATTCATTATGAAAATGCAAATCAAAATCACAAGAGCATATCACTTTGCAGTCATTAAAATGACCAGTCAAAAAGACAGAAAATACCAAGTGCTGACAAAAATGTAGAGAAACCAAAACCTTTATATTATAGTGCAGCTGGTGTATGTAAGATGGCACAACCTCGTTGAAAACGAGTCTTGCAATTTCTTTGAACATTATACATAAACTCTTATATGAATTTATTCCACTCATAGGATTCAACCCAAGAGAAATGCAAATATATGTCCACATGGAGACATACACATGAAAATTTATAGCAACCCCATTTATAATAGCCTAAAGTTAGAAACTATACAAATGACCAAACTGTCAATAAACAAATGTCTACCATCCTTACAATGTAATTCTTTCCAGCAAAAAAAAAAAAAGGAACAAACTTCTGATACATGCTACACCATGAATGGACGTCAAGAATGGTTCACCTAAGTGAAAATAGCCAGATACAAAAGACTGTCTATTGAGCAATTCCACTTATGTTAAATGTCCAGAAAAGGCAAATCTACAGAGACAAAAAGCAAATCAGCAAACTGTAGATTAATTATTGTCCAGGGTCTGAAGTGAGCTAGAGAAAGTTTTTCGGGACAATGAAATGTTCTAAAATGGATTGCAGTGATGATTGCTCAGCTCTGTAAATTTACTGGCAATCACAGAATTTTACATTTACAATGGGAGAATTTTATGATATTTAAATTATATATATGATATATGCATTTATTATGATATGTAAGAAATCTCCTTAAGCATCATAAGATCTTAGAAGAAACATACTTTGAAAATCACTATAAATGACAGGTAATGAATCAATGTTTTCCTTGGAGTTTGACTTACTGTAGTCCACAGTAACATAGTAAGATATGAGGCTAGAACAACAATTTCCTTAAAAAATTGCTGGTAACACAAAGTGATATATAATGGAAAAAATGCATTTTCCTAGAAATTTATGTGTTTTGATGTTCCTTATGTTAAAGTTTAAAGTATATCAAGAGAAAGTTCAGAAAAATGATTGGGAGGAAAAAAAAAATTGATCCAAATTAAATAGTTCTCTTCCTCTCTCATATATAGGATATGCTATATACTCTCTTAACTCAACTTTGAAGATAGATTCCAAAATACCTCTAGGTCTGCAATTAGTTTACTGAAATCCTGACCAACCTCAGCATTGTCT
Source organism: Lontra canadensis (assembly GCF_010015895.1). Classification (NCBI taxonomy): domain Eukaryota; kingdom Metazoa; phylum Chordata; class Mammalia; order Carnivora; family Mustelidae; genus Lontra; species Lontra canadensis. The sequence continues at coordinate 2,117 of NW_022631627.1, forward strand.
TGACAAAAAGAATAAATTTTATGGTAGAGACTATCCAGGGTGTGTGTGTGTGTGTGTGTGTGTGTTTGTGAAAGTCCGTGCAAGTGTATGCATATATGTATGTGTGAGTTATAAATTTTCATGAATATATATTCCATTAGACCTTTTCTTGATTTATATAAATATGACTTATATAAGAATTGCTGAGATCCTCAACTTTTTCCCTCTTATAATGATTAAACAATAACTTACATTTTTTTGCAATATTTTTTAGGTAAAATTTGACATTTTGCAGCATACAATTCAGTATAATTCACAATGTTATACAAACATCACCACTATGCAATTCCAAAATATTTCCATCACTCAAAAAAGAAACACATAGATGTTAGCAATCACTCCCCAATTTTGCCCCAGATCCTGGCAACCACTAATCTACTTTAGTCTCTAAGGATGTGCTTATTCTGAAGTTTTTATTTAAATGGAATCATGCACTATATGGCCTGCATTTTATAACATCTTATATCAGAGTTCTTTCACTTTTGAAGAGGTAGATGAGAAAGCACATTTTATATTGGTATTCCTTTTATTTTTTTTCCTTTTATTTTTTAATTGGTTCTAATTAAAGAGAACAGTCACTTTTTAACTAGATGCAGTATTTTCAAATCCTAGCTTAGTAGTTATTAGCTATGTAAACCTCGGTACTTAATCTTCTCAGCCTCAGTTTCTCAGCTGCAAGGCTGGATAATATTAGCAAACTTTCAGGATCATCATGAAGACTAGAGACGTCTGTGCTTAGTGTGAGCCTGAGACAGTATCTATTATTACTTTGTAAAGATTGTCCAATTACCATCATCATTCTAATCTGGCACTCAGATGTTTACTCTATGCTAGAAGAGGGATGACACGGGGTGTCTGGGTGGCTCAGTTGGTTAAGCATCTGCTTTCAGCTCGGGTCATGATCCCACGGTGAGCCTGCTTCTCCCTCTCCCTTTGCCTGCCGCTCTGCCTACTTGTGCGCACTCTCTCTCTCTGCCAAATAAATGAATAAAATTAAAAAATAGGGAGGAACTATACTATGGTAGAAAGAATCAAGAGATCTGAGCTCTGCCATTAACTGGTATAAGCAGAATGGCCTTAAATACACATTGTTATGTCTTTGGTATCCAATTTCACCACGTGTAAATTAAGGAGTTAGCCCAAAATATGCTGTTGAGCTCTCCAGTCCTTTTCTGACCAAAATATTTATGATTCCATAAAAGAGATACATTAAATACTAGTTAATTCTTTTTTCCAAATAAGAGCAACATATCTCTCAGGAGAATCTGAAACAACTCTTTAAGAGAGACTATATATTAGAACTTTAATTTACATTTATTTTACCTAAAAATAAATAAAACTTAACTAATATTACTATGCAGATTGAAAGTGGTATCCTCACAGAAAGCCAAGTGATCAGTGTCATGATTTCTATGAGGTATGAACATGTGGAAGGGGGGAGTTTCTCTCCACAAAGGGTAGAACACGGCACCCACACTTCCCCATTCACTCGAAGCATCTTGCAATGCACTGTAGTCTGTCTACGCCCAGCTTAAACTACCAAAGCAACCATCATCCCAAGGTTGGGAAGAAATGACACCGGGAAGTGTGAATATTTTTGTGGCCGTACTCACTGACTCTATTTGAGTTCCAGACATTTGTCCAGATAGTTTCTAATTCTCCATCAAAAATATCTTCCTCATCTGACCTCAATATCTTTAATATAAACTTAATCTTGTAGGCTTTAGACTCTCCCACTCATCAGCAACCTTATCACCCTATACATAACATTTATTTCTATAGTCACTCACCATTGTAGAGTAAGAATCCAAGTTATAAAGAGGAAAAGAATTTGTTTCTTATAACGCATCTTGCTTCCTATGTATTACTATGTTAACTATACTATGTGTGTACTATGCATTACTATGAGAGTATGTTTTCCTTAAATTAGTATTATAATCTAGATTACTATCTAAGTAAAATAAAAATACCAATATTACTTAGCCAAGTTATGTTTTCTTTCTGTTACTTAGACATTTTAGTCCCATTTCCCTTTCCCCAATTTAATAATAAAGACCTTTCATAACTTCTTTTTCCCTGATAAAGCAATAAACTGGGCCATTTGGAAATCTAGAATTAGCATTTTCAAAGGTGCTATCTTCCACCACCTACTCTATACCAACAAATTACCTTTAAAAAGCAATCTTTACTCTAGTTCCACACCTTAGGGCAGTTTTATAAGCAAGTTCAAGTTAAAATAAGTTCCTTTTAGGCAGAATTTTAGAAGGGATCCAACATGGAACCACTACAATATCCCCCAATATTAAATGGCATGAGATAAAAATATTTGTTATAAAAATATTCTCCTAGAAGTCTCTTCCATGGTCTAATAATTTAAAGATTGTCAGGTTACTCCTAGAAGCAAACTCAACTCTGAATGTCAATGAAAAGTTTGAAGTCCTATGCAATATCCTAAATTCCTAGCTTCATACTTTCAAAAGATTAATTCTATCTTTACTAATGAGACCTACTAGACTGCTTTTAAATAGTATGCCATATTGCCTCTTACATAACTATTTGCAAAGTCATCTGATTAATTTTCTAAAACAGAGTCCAAAGCTATTTCTTCCTTTCTCTTTCAAGTACAAAAACTCCAGTCCAGGATCTGATTATGATAAGCCTGATTAATAATGTAATGTAAAAAAAAAAAAAAAAGAAAAAAGAAAAAGTGCTTTTTTTCTGAACTAGTTTTGGAAAACCTATATTCCAGTCCTGACTTCAATACTGTGTGACCTTAGACATGTTTTTCCAACTCCCTATGCCTCAATTTCTCATTTTTAAAATAAAATAATAAAATCCGCTTTATATAACATGATTGTTCTGAAAACTAAAAGAAATAAAAAGGCATAAAAGCAATTGGAAAAGCTGAAAATACTATATAAATATCAAAGTAGGCCAATAATTCAGCATCCGTTTTAGTCTGTCAAGTTTATTTTTCATATAATGAACTGCTAGCATGATCTTCTTTTGCCATTAAGCTATGTAACTATGTAACTATTCTGTACTGGCCATTTTCCACATAAAATGCAACTTTGGACTCTTCAAAAATCTCCATCAGACTGATTATAAACCTTCTTTTCTAGCTACACTTGTATTTTCTCTATTCCTTTAATTCACACACTGATTGCCCTTCTGGCCCAGTAAAGTTATCCCCTTGTAAATTCCTCCAGTTAATCCTCATTTTGTCCCAAACCCTTTGTGTTCCCTACAAGTGACAACTCAAATGCCACATCAAACTGACTCCAGCCTGCTTTTCTAGGACAACTTCCAAACCCCTCCCCCCCCCAAAAAGGTTTTTTCCCTATATCTTAACTTTTCCTAAATCTCCATCCCTCAATTCCTATGTATATAGTTCCTTCCTTTTATCCAAGAAATGATAGTTCTCTGATATTCTTGCCATCCTTTATTCTGAGTACCCAGAGAATCCTAATTTATGTATTGATTCAAGTTTGGGAAGATAGACAAACCTTTTACTCTCCTTTTCATAAAATAACTCTGCTTTGATCCATAAAGAAATGTCTCTACATTTAAGCAGGCAGGTTAATTGATATGCTTCCTTATTTCCCCTCACTGCCCTGCTCTTTATTTAGGTTCCATTTGCAGTGGTGATGCCTGCATTCTTCCCATCCTCCTGCTCCCTCCCGGCCCAAATCTAGCGTCCTGAGGAAAACTGAGCATGCTCAGTAGCCACAGCCAATTCCGGATGCAAACTGGCATCTTTTGCAGATTTTGAGCCCAGCAGGAGAGGTAAGGTCCTAAAAATACAGTGGCCCAGAATTCGCCCACCCCCTCCTCTGAGGTATCATTTGATGTAAAGATGTGTTCAAAGCCTTGGAATGGATTTGGAAATGGACAGCCTGCTGCCAGTCCCTAGTCTGCAAGGTGGGTCACCAACCTGAGTAACACAGAGCTGAGAACAGCCCCTCTTCCTGATTTGGTGCAGGGAGGAGATTTCTGCTGTTCTGAGCTGTGATAATGCTGATAGATGGCTGGAAGCTTACATTTGGCATTTCTGTTGCATCGAGAAAATACTGTTGTTGTTATTGTTGCTGTTTTCTTTTTTTTTTTTTCCCCTTGAACATAGCAACATCAGCTGCTCCAGACTGAGAAAGATGTTGCCTAAAGAGCTACAAAGTCTGTGAGCCAGCCAGAGAGATTGTGGAGAGGATAAGCAAACCAACTACTTACCCAAGAATTATATCTAGGGAGGTGTCCTAAGATCCAGAAATAAACAGGCTTTTTCTAAAATAACAATTCAGGAACCTTTCAGATATTCTAAGCTAAATTGTCTGCTTGTCCCCTAAAATGCATACCTTCTTTGTATGTGAACCATGACACATTTCCTTTTAAGAGACTGACAGAACACACACACACACACACACACACACACACACACACATATCCTCCCGTTCTCCTTCCCCCTGGTTTCTGCAGGCTAAAACTCTACAGCTGCAACAGCAGCAGATTCCCTTACCTCCCTGCCAGGGGATCAGGCACAGAGAGGAAATTTAACACGAATGGAATATGATAAAAAAAAGGGGGGGGGGCTTCTTTGCAGGGTCTTCAGCCACCACTGCACAGCTGGGAAACAGAGATAGGCAGAAACAGGCAAGAAGAGAGACACACAGCTGCCCCTGCTGCTAAAACCTAGCCATCTCTTCAAACAGCAGCAGACATGAGACATTTCATCACCGTAGTGCATCCATATTGAGAAGAGGGGGAAAAAAAATCATGTGCTTTGCGTTATGCATTTCAGTCACCCGAGATGGGAGGAGACCCCTGTCCATATGTCGTGGGAGCTATCCACCACCCCAAAAGTACAATCACTGCATCTAGCCAGCCGACCGCTTGCCTGACAGGTTCTGCAGCAAACGCCGTTAATCTGTGACAGCAGGTTGTCTCTTACCGTAGGCAGCAGCGGCTCCATTTGAGCTCCCTGGTCTTTAATCTCCATGTTTTGTAATGCCTCTGGAATAAGCACCTTTCTCTGCAGTGTCTTCAATGTCCTACACTCAGCCCGGCACTCGCTCTGCTTAGTATTCGGATCAGGTAGCTCTGAAGCAGGAGGCAATTGCACACTCCAACTCACCAGAGTCACATGGCTCCTACTCACTCGGGCTGCTGGCCAGGTTTTGCACTGAATGCCTTGGATCCCTGGGCCGGTAAGAGAGATCTCCCAAGCCCTGTGTCACTGCCCACACCTGGCTACTGGTATAAAATACAGCCAGAAAGGCTGCAAGTCTAATGGACATTGAGAATCTCGCCTAAGATGCCAACTTCTTAATACAGACTCATCCAAGGTACCCTCCAACCAGCTCAGCCAGATTTTAACACTTTGAGGCACTTCACTTCATTCCCAGATCCCATAGGAGACATAATTCAAACAAGAGGATGCTAATAAGGTGTACTAAATGTCCTGCTCTGAGTAGATGGGGTTTTTAAAGACAGATAAGATGGCACCAAAATTGATATTCCTTAGTGAGACTGAAACTAGTCATTGCTGACACAGTAAGAATTGGGTAGACAGATACTTTTTAATATTTTAATTATAAGAAACTTGGGTAAGTCACACATTATCACAAATAAAATAGATCTTTCTATGACTTCCCAACAAAAATAATAAGGAAAGAAAGTATTTTGATAGTAGAATTATCAAGATACTAAAGCATTTTGAAAAGACAATGAATCTGACAAGAGTAGCCTAAGCATGTACCCTTTTGCCTTAAAAGTCTCAGCAAAAGAGGAGTACAGGGATTCTCTAATCCATGGGAGAAAATGAACCAGAGGAGCTCTTTTTTAGGGAAAAGAAGTTGATAATGGCTGCTGAGTGACCACATATTTTCTAGAATTGATTATAGATCCAGACTATTTTAAGTAATGAAATAAATGTATCATTGAATCCCAGGCTGAGTATAGAGGTTACAAATGAAGAGGGGTTAAACAAGTATGACTAAAAATCATTCAGATAGCTTATTAAATAAGATTTTCACCAGATTTAAAAGGCAGTCATCAGCAGGAATGAATACTGAATTATTTTCAGCAACACACCAAAATTTTTCACAACATTCCTCATAGGTGGAATTATTAATAACTTTTATCTGTTTACCTTCTCAATACAATTCTTTACAATAAACTATTATTTTGATGATAAGAAAACATTTTTTATAAACCATAATGATTAGTATATTTGAGTAGCAACTTTGTGCACAACACATAAAGATGATTCCAAGGACTTAAATAACAAGGTGTTAATTGAGAATTTGCTAATTTGAGGCCCTACTTGACTTCTACCACGGATTGATAAATAAAGGCTCTCTCTCCACTCACATGACTATAGCAGATTATCACAAACAACTTATTAGTAGAAAAGTGATAACCTCTCTAGAAGAATTATTTCTATCTCATTAGGAAACTTTAAGTCATCCAATTTATATTTGTTCAAAAAGAATTCAAATGTAACTAGGAAAAAGTCTGACTTTTTGTTCTGAAAGCCAAAATAAAAATAAGATAGTATTTTAAATTATTTTTAATCAGTATTATCCTACAGTGTATATTATTAAACCACGTAGGTACTTTGCTGGAACAACTATTTCCTGAGTGTTCACTATATGCTGGAGCTACTATTTCTATCAATCCAACAGACTTAGCCAGAGTTTCAACAGAGACATTGCACTTCTAGAGATAAGCAAGCCCGTATCTCTACAGTTCTCTGATCCAAGGTATTTTTGCTAGCTTAGCAAAAAGAAACGTGGGGAAAGAAAATGATCCTCATTTAATCTACTACTTCTATTTTACACTCAAAAGACTTTGGAATTAAGGCCTATATCCTCAGAAAATATTTCCACATAATAAACAAGTCTAGTGAAGAAGGTAAGTGTAGAATATATAACTTCTGGGAAGAAAAGCATCACTAGGGAGTGGAATTTTTACTAACAAAACCATAGCATTTTACAGATAGGCCCTAGGAAATCAACCTCTCCATTCATTTTCAAACTCAGAAAGTGAAAAGAATAGAGGTTGGGGAAGAGAAACTCCTATTTGTATGAGCAGCTTCCCCTCCCCCTTCACTATATACTCTTTACCTTGGAGATTCTGATACGTCCTTAGTGGAGGCTAAGAAAGGAAGTAGCTGAGGATATGTTTTTTGAAAAATTCCTCCAGGTAAATTTTACATTTCTCAAGTCCAGCACTCTTTCCACTACAGTTACGTTTCCTTGGATCCTAGATTAAAAATGAGTTCCTCTTTAGCTTGTTTTATGTAGAAACCCAGTGAGATTTCATTAGCACAATTTGACAGCCATAATTTCAAACATAAAATTAAGTATTACAAAGACTAAATGTGTCCAAGGAACTGAATGTTCCAGACATTTTACTGGAATGAGATAATAGTCCAATTTTCATTCAGTCAGTCCTACTATGTGTGAGGCACTGTGCTACTGATGCTATTTCCTGTCATACTGAGCAATATGAATGTGGAATTTTCCTCTCTGAAGAATGAAATAAAAGTAGTAATGGGCCACAAGCCAACCATGCAAAGGGGAATTATAGAGAGCACTAAACAGAAGAGCCACCTTCCTTTCCAGCTGCCCATGGAGTGGCCAATATTAAAGGAACACAGCCACCATGGTGTGCTTCCTTCCTGGATCCTGGGACTCTTGCTGACCTCAAATTTTACTAATCCCCCCAAGTATGCAAGTCAGCATGGAGCCAATGTCCTTTCAGTCCCTACCTCCTTTTGCTATTTTAAGCCCTGGGGGTTAAGATATGCACATTAATACAGTGTTTATCTTAGAGAAGAGGGCATCTAATATTTTATTTGATACATCTAATTGTATTTGAAGAAGACACTGGATTCTAAACATTACTGCCAACGCTAGCACTTCAAGAAAACACTTTTTCATCCTGGTAGTATTGGGTTCTAAACATTACTGCCAATGCTAGCACTTCAAGAAAACACTTTTTCATGGTAATATTGGGTTCTGGCTTAGATCAGAAAGTCCTTTGCTTTGACCCTTCTTAGTATTAAAGAGCTAAACTTGAGGTGGGCAACAAGATCAGAAATATATTCTGAACATTAATACTATGTTGTTGATAATAATATTAACTGAAGATTAGTATTTTTAAATGACTATTTTTCACATATGTCAATGTGTCAGAGCACTGTTCATATCATTTACTTAAGTGTTACTCCTTGGTACTTCTATCCTTTGGGATATATACAAATGTTCTGAACAACTTAAAGTATCTTATGTAGATTTAATAGCTTCATCAGTCTAAAATTGTTTAGCTGAATTTGACAAATTCAAGAAATACCCAAACTGTTCTTTCTTGACAACTTAAAAAATGATGACATCTGACCATTTAGGAAAGGTAAGAATGCCCACTCCCAAATGTGGCATACCGTCAAGAACCTCATTGTATAGCATCAGAATTGAAAGGTGGCAAATCTTACTCCTTTTTACAGATGTTCTTGGCCACCAACCTGATAGGCATGATTCTAGCAATCAACTATCAAAAAAGAAATAAATGAAATAAGTAATTAGGAAGCCCACTCCAATGTTAGGCGAATGTCCAGATTTAAGAGAACCCCGAAGTTCCACTTTGCTTAGTTCATGACTGGTTTTTCCAATCCTGAAAATTGAAACAAAGACTTGATTATCACTCTTTGCTCCAATTTACCCATACGGAAATACTCAAAAAAGACCTACTCTGGAGATTGAATACTAGAAGTTAGCATCTTAACCCAATTCAACTCAATTCAATAAATTTGCTGGAGGAGGGCAGTGAAATGGGTGAAGGCCACCAATTATAAAATAAATAAGCCATGGGGGTGTAATGTACAGCAATGGTGACTAAGGTCAATAATACAGTATTACAAATTGTAAAGAAGTAATCCTTAAAACTCCCCTCCACAAGAAAAAAAGTTATAGCTTTGGTTAGTGTCACTTGGTAGCTAGGTTTATTGTGTTGATCATTTTACAGTGTATACAAATGTTGAAACATTATGCTGTATGCCTGAAAACATGGAACACATGAGTAATGATTATTTTATTGTAATTCTTCAAAACATGGTATAGAAAAAGGACAAGTTAAGGATTATTTAGCTACAAGTTTAACTCTGTAATAAGTGTGATGTTGACTACTTTCAGGTTAGGAATAGAAATACATTCAGGACCATTTGACAAACAGTGATCATTAGGCTTAAAGGCTGATAACTGGAGATGTAGTAAGTTGAGGCATGCATAAACTTTTAGTTTACATAACAAATAAAGGAAAATTTGATTTTTTTTCCACAAAAAGAAATTCCCTAAAGATTTTAGATCTCTATTATAAAGGGGAAAAAATGCTTTTAGAAATTGATCACTTTGTCTTCTGGTCTACCTCTGTTTTTTGTACATATATTTGCTTAATCACTTGTCAAATGATATTATATTTCTTCTCTTCTAAACTATGACCTCTCTGGATGTAGGGTTCTTGTTTTGTTTGCTCCTGTATAACTGCTAGTACACGGTAGGTACTCAGTTGTTTATTTGTATCTTTAAATAATTAATTAATTTTTATTGAAGTATAATTGATATATAATATTAAATGTAATTATTTGAATCACTTATCATTTTCTCTCTCTCCCCCAACACCAACAGGTACCCAACTAATGGAGAAAGAATACATAGTCCTTTCTCAAGAGTGTACACTGGTAACTAAAGCTCTTGTTCCTTTTAATTCTTCCCCTCCTCCATTCCAGAGAATCTTTTGCTATGGACAACCTAGTTCTTCATCTTTCCTTATAATGCTATTATTTAGAAACAGTGCATCCTTTGAGTTTAGGCTTCTGAAACTTAAAACTGGCTTTTTTTTTTTTTTTAGGAGGTCTCCATGCCCAGAACAGGGCCCAAACTCACCATCCTATGATCAAGTCCTGAGCTGAGAACAAGAATCAGACTCTTAACCAACTGAGCCACCCAGGTGCCCCAAAACTAGCTTTCCTATTGCATTATCCATTCCTGAGAAATTAAATGCCAATGACTAAATTAAGAAATACAAGGCAGTTATGCAAATGTAGGGGGGAAAACTTGATTATGCTAAAAATATTATTAGGGCGCCTGAGTGGCTCAGTCAATTAAGCGTTTGCCTTCAGCTCAGGTCATGACCTCAGGGTCCTGGGATCAAGCCCCATACCAGGCTCTCTGCTCAGCAGGGAGTCGGCTTCTCCCTCTCCCTCTGTGCACTCTCTTTCTCTCAAAAAATTGATAAAATCTTTTTAAAAAGATAAAAAATATTATCTTACTTCAACATTAATAAAAATGGGGTAAAACTGAACAGCTGAAAATTGCTCTTCTATTTCTGGTAAGAAAGTTAATTATTTGTTTGAATTCAATGCCTCCTTTCAAGAACACAATTATAAATCAAGAGAGATACACAAGGATTGATTCATTCATTTAAAAGACATATACTAAATACCTCCTATGGGCCCAATATTGTGCTAGAAACTGAAAATCCAAAGTCTCTACTCCAAGGTACTCACAGTCTGGAAGAGAGACAAATGATCAGGTATTCCAAAGACAGTGTGACAGACATCTGAAAGAAATAGAAAGAACACCAAATTATGGAAGCAGCCCAAGTGCCCACTGATAGATGAATAGATAAAGAAGATGTGGTACATATATACAACGTAATATTATTCAGCCATAAAAAGGAATGAAATCTTGCTGTTTGCAACAACATGAATGGAGCTAGAGAGAATAATGCTAAATGAAATAGTCAGAGAAAGATAAATACCATATGATTTCACTCATATGTGGAATTTAAGAAACAAAACAAACAAGCATAGGAAAAAAGGAGAGAGAGGCAAACTAAGAAATAGACTCTTAATTATAGAGAACAAAATGATGGTTACCAGAGGGGAGGTGGGGGGATGGGTGAAATAGGTGGTGGGGGTTAAAGAGTGCACTTGTGATGAACACCAGGTGTTACATGGAAGTGTTGAATCACTATTTTGTACATCTGAAATGAATATGACTGTATGTTAGCTACACTGGAATTAAAATAAAAAAAATTTTATAAAGAATGAATGCTTTTCTTATGACCTTAAAATACTGCCCAAAAACTGCAGGTCCTATAATTTTAGATACTAACAAATTAAGTAAGACTTTCCATCTATTGCATCATCCATGCTGGTTTCAATGAAATATTTAAATCAATTAAAAATTCTCAAGAAAACATATACCTTGTAAATAAATATTTCTTAAAGTTTATTCATGGGCAATTTACATCAAAATAAGCTTTCGTGGGTGCTTCTGAAATTATCTCATTCCTAGGTGTCATCTCCAAAGATTCTTAACCAGTAAACTAAGTTGAGAACAAGGAGCCTGTATTTTTTTTTAAAGATTTTATTTATTTACTTGACAGAGATCATAAGTAGGCAGAGAGGCAGGCAGAGAGAGAGGAGGAAGCAGGCTCCCAGCTGAGCAGAGAGCCCCCCACAGGGCTCGATCCCAGGACCCTGAGATCATGACCTGAGCCAAAGGCAGAGGCTTTAACCCACTGAGCCACCCAGGCGCCGCAAGGAGAATATATTTTTAACAAGAGATTCTGATACAGATAGTTTGACATGATCTACCCATACATCTTTACTCTAACTATAGACCTTTTCTTAAAAATTGTTGGTTTAAATATCTATAATTATTTAGTAGACAATACATAGTAGTATATTGGGATAGATCTTAAACGAACTGGTGAATGGCGACATCCACCATTAAATAAACACTTACCATTGTATGGAAGCGCAAATCACTATATTGTACACCTGAATCTATCACTTCTTGGCCTTCTGGCGAAGATCCAGCATACACCTGAATCTAATAATATACTGTGTGTTATCTAACTGGAATTAAAATTTAAAAACTTAAAAAAAAACCCTACTATTTATTTAGTGTTTACTACATGTCAGATACTGTGCCAAGTATTTTATATAATTATTTAAATTATTCTACATATTCACCCTGAGATGAGGCATGCCTTAAACTCTTTACGTATGGAAAATCTGAGGCTGAATGGAGTTAAATAACTCACTGAAAATCACACAGTGACTAAACAGCAGAGTCAGAAATGCAACCCAGGTGGGGTTTCTGGGTGGCTTAGTCAGTTGAGTGTCTGACTCTTGGTTTTGGCTCAGGTCATGGTCTCCTGTCGTGGGATCGAGCCCTTCATGGGGCTTCACACTCTGTGCAGATTCTGCTTGAGATTCTCTCTCTCCATCTTCCTCTACCCCTCCCCTCTCTCATGCTATAAATAAATAAATAAATAAATAAATAAATAAATAAAATACCAAAACAAAAAAAAGAAGAAGAAGAAGAAGAAGTTCAACCCAGGCTATCTGTATCCAAAGCACTTACTTTCTATATCATGCTGTAACTGATCTCTAATTTGTTCATGTGGCCAGATGAAATGTTTGCTCCCAAACAAAAAGACCACCAGATCTAAGTCATATGCAACTATTGAATCATTGAACACATCAAAAACTAATGATGGTTAATTGAACATAATAAAAAAATATTTTAATTATATTAAAATTAAAAAAAAAAAAAGACCACCAGATCCAAACTCAAAGTTGGTACTATGGTGAGTAAATTTTAAAAGACTGAAACTGGTTAAGCCAAAATTGAAGTATTTCTATCACCAGTGATACATAAAAATCCTGCTTCATACTTAGGCTTCCTCATGTTTATTCAGAAAAGTCTGAGTAGAAAGATATGATCCTATGGCTTGACAAAAACAACTGAAGTGTTAACAATTACATCAGGATAAGATGTCCTACAGTGGGGATGGCCCAAACCAGATACTTTAAGTGTTTCCTTGGCTAAATAATACATAGTACAATTTTCTCCAGTTTTCTACTATCTTCTCTATCAATATGACAGTTCAAAAATTTTCCATGAATTCTACTTCAGTGTCAAAGACATTGAAATATTTATCTAATTGTTATTTTCTAAGATAAAAAATTTCATTCATTGTTTTAAAACAGACATATCAAATGTCTCTTGTATGCCAAATACTATGCTAGTCCTTGACTACAGCAAGATCTCAATGCTTTATTTTTTAGAGAAAAAGAGAAATAGAGCACAAGCAGGAGAGGGGAGAGAGAGGGGGAGAGAGAGAAGCAGACTCAGCAGTGAACACAGAGCTTGACACAGGGCTGGATCTCATGATCCTGAGATCAAGAGTTCAATGCTTAACCAACTGAGCCATCCAGCCACCCCAGATCTCTACCTTTTAAAAACTCAACAGTCTAGAGAGGTTACAGACATGAGACAATACAGCATGATAGATCCTATAATGTAGTCTCAGTGAGAACAGTGTGGAGGAGAAAGCATTATTTATTGCCCCTTTTTATCAAAAATGATGAAAATATCTACATATGACTTATGTGACAGCTCCATTCTAACAACTTTACTATATTAAGTTATTTAACCTTCACATTAACATAGAATGTGGATACTTTCCCCCATATTACAGATAAGATTACTGAATTTTCCCAAACCACAGAGCTGATAAATGGCAGGGCTGAGATTTAAGTCCAAGAAAACCGGTTTACTGAGCTTCTTGACCACTGCACAGCACTGCTTCTTACAGTGAAGAAAGCATGAGATTGGAAATCTCTGTCCCTAAGCAGCTCTGCAACCAGGAACAGATGACTGCCCTAATACTTTCTTTATTGATTAAATAAGATGGTTGGACTAAATATAGTATATTCTAAGCCTGCAGAATATGAAAATAGGTAAAACTGAAGACTCCGACTCAAATTCAAGCCTGGTAACTAACTGGTTGGAAAAGCTTAAACAAATCAGTCAACACTCCATATCCAAACCATTTTGCATGTTACCACTAAAAAATTTTCTGGGGTTTCTAAATATGCCATGCACCCACAGATCTCCAAACAACAAAAAGAAAACTCTTTCAACTCCATGCCACTGTGTTAACCTATCCAATCAGACAGCCATCTCTCCTACTTTCCTTAACCACTCAGTTTTTAAAGAGTGTTCCCTCACTTGCAAAACCAAATATAAACCAACTGATACGGTGTTTACTTGTGTAGTCAACCATCCATCCATCTGTTGATTGATTCAGAGCTTATGAGCCAGGAGGTACATTTTGTACTATAATAAATTATAAAATACACTATGTGTGAAGTAAATAAGACTATATAAAGATAAGCAAGATATAAAGAATATAAAGATAAGTAAAACATAAATCAAATTTTCAGAAAGCTTGCAGTGCACTTGGAAATGGGGAAAGACAAACATTCATTTAGCATCCCATATGATAACCACTATATTAAAGATATGAAATGGGCTCTAGGGGAGAATAGAGTGAAAGTATTCCAGATAGGAAAAATAGTATATGTTCAAGAACTCTAAGAAGTACTATATGGCTGAAACATGGAATGTATAAAAGGAAGAAGCAGGAAAGTAGGATGTACGTGAAGACAAAGAGTGGATTACAAATAGTCTTGTTTGCCATACACGACAGATTAGACTTTTCTCCTTTTAAGATTTTATTTATTTATTTGACAGAGATACAGTGAGAGAGGGAACACATGCAGGGAGAGTGGGAGAGGGAGAAGCAGGCTTCCTGCTGAGGACCCTGGAATCATGACCTGAGCCAAAGGCAGACACTTAATGACTGAGCCACCCAGGCTCCCCCAGATTAGACTTTATACCACAGATAGGAAGTTATCCAAGGATCCTGAGCAGAAAAGAGATTTAACAATACAACCAGTCAGTAAAATCACTTAAGCGATAACATGGAAGATGTTGGGGCATACTTGTGGCAAAGAGACCAGTTAGTAAGCTGACAAGAGATAAGAACCTAAACTATGATAGCTGCAGTAATGATGGATAAAAGGAAACAATTCCAAGAGCGATGCAAAAGGAAGAAATAGATATGAGTATTCCAATGCAGGAAAGGAAGAAGAGAAGCAAGTCTAGGAATCTGGCTGGATGCAGAGCGATAACATTCAATAACATAAGGAAAACAGTAAAAGGAGTAGTTTGAGAGAACACCTAAGAACTCTATTTTGAAACTAGTAACAGTGGTTAAGAACATAGGATTTGTACACAAGAGTGTCACTTAATATCTATGTGACCTTGGAAGAGGTTCTTAAATTCCTAAAGTCTCAGTTTCCTCATCTATAAAGCTAAGGTAATAAAAGAAACAACTCAGAATTGTTCTGAAGAATAAATCAGCTCACACACATGAAGCATTTATAATACTGGCAAGTAAATGGTAATTTCTCAAATAATGGCTATTATCATTATTCCATTGAGTTTGAGGTGGTTGGAGGTTGTCTGAAGGCAAATGGTAAGAAAAGAGTTGGAAATATGGTTTTGGGGCCAGGAAGAAGTCTGAGTATGGATTATGTTTCTTTAAAAGGTTATGTGGAGTTAGGGACGCGTGGGTGGCTCAGTTGGTTAAACAGCTGCCTTCGGCTCAGGTCATGATCCCAGGGTCCTGGGATAGAGTCCCACATCGGGCTCCTTGCTCAGCAGGGAGCCTGCTTCTCCCTCTGCCTCTGCCTGCCACTCTGTCTGCCTGTGCTCCTACACTCTCTCTCTCTCTCTAACAAATAAATAAATAAAATCTTAAAAAAAAAAAAAAAAGGTTATGTGGAGTTAGAAAAATTCCATGAATGGATGGCTGAGTAAACACCAACATCTAAAAGTCTTCTGGGTGTTTTTTCTGAACCACTCACTATCCTAAATATTTGTTTCAAACTATTGCTGAGTCCCAAATTATAACTCAAGAAACTTTTTTCGCCAATAAATCAAATCTTTTCCAGCCCTTCAGAAGTATCTTCTTAAAATTATTGTGTGTGTATGTATGTATGTGTGTGTGTATATATATATATATATATATATGATATTCTATTTATACATTTCAGTTCCCCTATAAAATTATGTTATGGAGCTACATATATACCAAAATATTTCTTCACTGACACATAAATACCACCCACATATAATGGAAAAGTTATTAGTGACTTCTACACTCATGTATAATTTTGACTCCTGCTTGAGAGCTACTAGGACCCATGAGCAGCATTAGTCCCCGGAAAAAAAACTGTGACCAAACTAGGTCACAATTTTGAAAAACTCTTGTCCTTTGGCATCTGTCTGGTGGCCCTGCATGTCACAACTGTAGAGTTCTACGTGCTAATCTAGTAGCGTACTTTTTAACTTTAAAGTCCTCATTTACTTAAATTGTCCCCAAATCCTTCTTTTATTAATATTTCCTTTCTACTTTAGAGAGAATAAGGATTCCAGAGCTTCCTTGGGAAACACAATGATGTTTTTCAGACCTGAGGAAAGGGCAATCACAAAGACAGGGATGCTTAACCTCAAAATAAAAACAAAAATAATAATAAGAAGAATACTGTAATATTCAACACAATGAGACAATGAGAACAACGAGGAAAAGCCGAGGAGAAACTGGTTTTACAAGTGGAGGAGTTATCATATCCCAAGATGTCAATGTTCTACTTACTTCGATGCCTGCCAAAATGTTTGTAAGATCAGGAGCTTGATCTGCACTGTGCAACTCCAGAACAACTCCCACATTAATAAAAAGAAAGACCTATAATGGGACAGATGGTAGCTATACTTGTGGTGAACATAGCATAATCTACAAATTTGTCAAATCCCTAAGTTGTACAGCTGAAACTAATGTAACATTGTGTGTCAACTATACTCGAATAAAAAAATGATCTAAAAATGAACGTTGGGGGTGCCTGAGTGGCTGAGTCCTTTAAGCAGCTGCCTTTAGCTCGGGTCATAATTCAGGGCCTCAGATTGAGCCCCACATCGAGCTCCCTGCTCGGTAGGGAGTCTGCTTCTCCCTCCCTCTGCTGCTCCCCCTGCTTGTGCCTTCTCACTCTATCTCTATCTCAAATAGTAAATAAAGTGTTTTTTTAAAATGAACTTTGAACTCTTCAAGCCAAGTAAGTTAAAATCACACAAACCAATAAGAGTGCTTATAGAATTAATACTCATGAATACCTTTAATAAATAGTTTTTATTTTAAAATTACAGTTAAATATGAAAGCATAATATTCTCCCTTTCAGTAAACAATGACTATAGAAAACAAGACTTTTCAAACTATCACTGACCTAATAGAAAATTATCCTAGTTAACAATAAAATTTATTCCCTTTCCACAAATATCTGGGTACTTTTATGAGCCAGATTCTTAATACTCCATGCCCTATGAACTGGGGATATAGCAGGGAAATAAAACATTCAGAAATGCTGGTTGATGGAAGGGGAAAGAGGACGATGAAGAATAACTGGGTATATGAGGAAAACATATAGTATGTGAGATGGTATTTGCAATGAAGAAATGGAAAGCTGGTAAGGAGAATGAGTGTCTGTTTTTCCAATGTTAATTAATGGTGCCCAGAGAAGACTTTACTGAGAAGGTGACATTTGAATAAAGACCTGATGGAAGTGAGATACTGGATCATGAAGCTATTTGGGCCAATCAGTTCTCCAGACAAAGAGAACAAATCCAAAAAACAGATAGAAGATAAGTAGGGGAGGAAGCAGAGAAACCAGGTAAGTAGTTTTTGCAGAAGATAATAATAGCTTGAACCAGATGGAAAATGGAGGGATTCTGGATGTGTTTCTGAAGGTAGAGCAAACAGTATCTGCTGAAGAATGGAATAAGAATGAAAGAGAAAAAGAGAAGTCGGGGACGCTGCCAAAGTTTTCAGCCTGAACAAGTACCACAGCATTTCCATTACAGGTAAGGAAAGAGAATTTCACTTGTATTTAGCAACAAGGAAGTTATTGGGGACTTTCACATGAGCCATTCATGGAGTGGTAGGAAGCAATTTCAGATCCTAATCCTAAAGATCCAAATCCTAAAGATTGGAAAAGAAAAAGCAAAGAATGAAGGCGGAACTGGAGGGAAAAGTAGGCTCAGCAAAAGAAATCAGTTATTATTTACCTTGCAAACTAGACCAGAAAAGTGAAAATAAATACCTTGTCTTTGCAAAGCATTTCACCATATCCCATTTGTGGCTTTTTTGTTTTCTGGTTTTTGCTTTGCCTCTTTCCCTGTGAGCAGCAAATTAATAAAATAATGAAGTAACTGGATTCATTCTAATAAAATGCAACAGTCTAACAATAATGCCTCAAACAAATTATTTGCAAAAAGATGTAGAAAATAGGCAACAAATCTTTTCTATCAGAAAGGGTTATGGAAAAGTCACTAAGTGAGCTCAGCGGTTTGATGAGCAATAAATGGGGGTTATTTCCTTTATTAAAATCCCTGACTGCATAAGAAGAACACAAGTATTTTTAATTTGTATAATAGTATCAGTTCTCTCCCCATGAAATTTTAGTTCCTGTTGTCTGGTAGACATAGATCTGCTGGAGACAGGAAGCAAAGAATACCATTCAGCTGAATGAATGAATGAATCATTGAGGTAAACTATAATTTCCAGAGTCAGGTCAGGACATCAGGGATAACAACAATGTGGCTTTCTTCATAAGGGCATGGGAGGGTTTTTTTGTTTTTGTTTTTTTGAAATGAGTGAAAAAAGATACTGATTTGGGGATTCATTCAAAAGATTCCACTAGAGTCTTATGTTCCATAACAGTATGGACTAAGTCTGTCTTGTTCTCTGTTGTTTTCCCAGGGTCTATTTTGGTGTTGGATGCATGATAAGAATTCAATAAGCATTTCTGAATGAAAAACTAAATGATTGAAAGCATGCAGCTGGGTGCGGCTCAGGTCATGATGTCAGGGTCCTGGGATCAAGCAACGAATCGGGCTCTCTGCTCAGTGGGGAGCCTGCTTCCCCCTCTCTCTCTCTGCCTTCCTCTCTGCCAACTTGTGATCCCCCTCTCTCTGTGTCAAATAAATAAATAAAATC
Source organism: Lontra canadensis (assembly GCF_010015895.1). Lineage (NCBI taxonomy): Eukaryota > Metazoa > Chordata > Mammalia > Carnivora > Mustelidae > Lontra > Lontra canadensis. The sequence continues at coordinate 21,126 of NW_022631627.1, forward strand.
TTTTTTTTAAAAAAGAAAGAAAACATGCAATAATTAATTAAGTGAATTCATTTATTCATTATTCATGAATAGCACCTTAACCCTATATTAGACAATATATCACAGTTAGAATCTTACCTAATAAAACTTTCACCTGATAGATAACCACCACACCTAATTCTAACTCTAACCACACATATAGAACACTTTAAAAGACTACACATTATCTACATTGATTAACCAGACAAAATATTATTACTAACTTCACAGGGGTGTCAGCTGAAGAAAAACTTATTTTGGCTTTATTTGTTTTAGAAGCACTAGGAGATTCTGTCAGTGAGTGCTCCTAAAAGTGAGGCAACATTTATTTTGAGAGAATCATGAAGAAATCTGTGACATCACCATAAATATGAATGCTAGTGTGGAGAATCAGAGGTATGCTGTTTAAATAACATAAACTGGCTATGGTGAGTGCTGGGAAGTGTGTAAACCTGGCGATTCACAGACCTGTACCCCTGGGGCTAATAATACATTATATATTTATTTAAAAATTTTTAAAAATAACATAAACTGGATTAATCCTTAGTCTGACTGTGCCCTTCTAAAACAAGAGAAAGATTTCCTACATATATTAATGTCTCCCACATATCATATTGATATCATTTATGACTAAGTAACAGACTTTTAAAAATATACTGTTGAATATTTTTATTTTCTTGTCTGAGTAATAGAGACTAGACCAGAGCTGTGGGTGGAGGCAAGCTCTCCCCTAAAAGAAATAGATGATTCTTTTCATCATCCCGGGGCATATTAGACTTGGCATGAAAAAGAGTTTAGGACTCTGGGTCAAGGATTCCAGGTTTCTCTTTGGTGAGGATCAAGCTTGTCCCACAACATGATGCTATATGGGAGCAAATTGATACAGGAGAAAATAACTTGGAGAACTACAATACTGTTTTTATTCATCAATACATCCTTAGAATAAAATCATTCAGAGTATGAGCAACTGGTAGAGGGCATAAGGTGCTACCAAGGCAGATCAGCAAAACATAAAAATTCCTTGGGTAGGCCCAGACATTAATTGGGTAAAAGAAACGAGTAACGAAAAAATTTCACTACCCTATTTATGGGATGGAAGTTTATAGCCATGTTTTTGAGTATTATTTTGGAAATATTTTGTTTTGCCTATCACGAAAAGTACTCTTCCCCTTCATCAGGAAAATGTTTTTTTAACCTTTGATCAGAGTTTATTGGCCCAGAGATGGCCATCTGACCCAAAATGAGCTGATCAGTGTCAGGATGCTTCCCCTGGATTCTTAAACTTGGTATGAGACAGACCTAGTCTGCGTGCACCTCTAGTGGAGGAAGGATGAGGCTTTAGGGCTGAGGGAGACCATATCTCCCACCATAAGAAAAAAACCTTTGGGAAAATGACTCTAAGTCACAAAAAAATTACCAAGGTGAGACGTAATGAGTGACAAATCACAATTATCCTTGAAATCTAGGTCTACCCCAGCACTTCCTGTGATTTAATAACTAAAGCCAACAACCCTTCTTTCCCAAAGATAGTTTAAATAGGTTTCTGTCTCTTAAAATTTGAAAAACCAGTGTCCCTTCACTAAACACAACTTAAGCTGAAATCACTATATTAGGGATATCTTGACATTTACTGTAATATTTATAAAATATATTCAGAAGATCTGAAAACTGATGGGTTAGGAGTTTGCAGAACTACTTTACCTAGCAAATGGACTAATCTTACATAACATTAAGTATCTATTCAACATAAGTTGTTAACAAAGGACTGGTGGCACACTCCATACTTGACCTGGAAGCTTTTTATTCATTGAACAAATACCTTAGTGTGACAACATCTGGGAAAAAACAAAAACATAAACATAAAAAACATTACACCCACTGCTCTGTGCAAATGAATAACTTGGGAATCTTGTTAAAATGCAAATTCTGGTTCAGTAGGTCTGAAGTAGGGCCCGAGACTCTGCACCGTTCCAAGCTCCAGGATGCCAATGTTGTTGGTCTGCAAACAACATTTTGTGTACCAAAGTGCTAAATTATCTGGGAGATAAAACAATTAATGCATATTAACAATGCTTGAGAAACTTTTAAAGTAGAACGGAATAAATGTTGTTAAATGAAATTTTAGTTCAAAATAAGATTTTAAAGCAACCAAGGAATATATACAACAGACATTTTTACCCCTTTGCTAAGCCTAGCAAAACATCATTTTGAAATAGTGTTTAGAAGCAAGGTGAAGGATTATTACAGGTCAGGAATTGGATGAAAGCAAACTACAGGGTAGGTTCAGGATGGATAAAAGTCAGTCTTGTTGTATAATTACTTAAATTCTAAAAAGTGTTTTACAATAGACATAAATCAAAGTGGTTACTTCAAACTGACGATATCAAAATGTTTTGTTTCAGAGAAAGACATATATAAAGGTATAATATAATCATTCTCCCAAAAACATTTACTTTTCTACTACTCTACGCCAGGATCTGTTCTAGGCAATAAGGATGCAAGGGAAAACAAAACGGGGAAAAAATGACTCTTATAAGGACCAAAATTGGTACTTACTTAAGGTTTAGGACCCTGGGCACCCCCAAAAAATGTGTCTAGAAATTCAGAGGGGAAAAAAGTATCATTCCTAACTAAGGTTATCAGAGAAGACTCTGAAAAGAAGATTGTAACTGGCCTTAGCTAGCAAGGAAATGAGATTTCCAAAGGAAGAAATAGAAGAATATGCCATTTTAAGTTGAGGGGATGGCATGAGTAGGGAAGGAAAGCAACAGTGTGATAGGGGATTGAAAAGAGCTCAGATTGGCTGAATAAGACAGTGACAAGGCAATTGCAAATTATGAGCTTAAAAAGGTAGAGTTAAGTCAATTCATTTGTTACAGTTTCAGAGCATTTTCACTAGCCAGATTTTTACCTAGGCTAGAATTCTCTTCCCCCAGATCTTTGAGTGGCTTGTTCTTCTCATCATTCAGGTCTCAGGCTAAAATCCACCCCCAGAAATGTCTTCCTTGAACAGTCCTTCTAAAGAACCTAAATCTGAATTTATCATAATCATCTTCTTACTAATTTATTAGCTGCTTCCCCTACTAAAACATAAGCTCCACTTGCATTTCCAGCCTTTATGGAATAATAGTTATCATATTTACTCTTCTGCATGGAGCTACATTAAATCTGGACAGAATATGTGAAACCATAGTTTTCAGACATTTGACATCAGGCATTGCAAGACAGGGATCCCTGAGAGAGGGAAACAAAATGAGTCCTCTGAATGCCCCAAATAACTGTTTAGAGAATGGCTATAGAACAGGAAGGGGGCAGGGGGGATCCAGAGCCTGATGGTCCCCTTAAGTTGAAGAGATGAAGCTGGGAGTCAAGACAGGTCAAGGTAGTTAGAGTTGGAAGGCAGATACCAAAGAGGAAAGAAATACACAGAGGGAAACCTCTGTCTTCAGCTGGATAATGATTAGCACAGGTGTGTGAAGAAACTACCTGAGGCAAGTGGGGGAAAAAAAATAAAATTTAAATTTAAAAACACCTAAAAGGAGTAGAGGAATAATCCTCAGAAGTCAAACAAAGCCAGGAAAACTACATTTTCCCATCAGACAGAAAACCTCATAAAACAGGACAATGGATAGAGTACTCAGAAGTGTGTTGCCTCAGTGTACGGCAAAATTAGCCCTCTTTAAAAGTTGTTTTGTTCCTTAAAAGGAAAGCCTGGAAGGACCAAACTGTTTCCTAGTTACTTAAATGTGTCCTGCGATGGGGAGGGGTAAGTTCTAGACTATTTATAGGAATAAAAGAATATCCAGCAGTCTACAAGGTAAAGAGACTTTACAATATTTAGCAACTAATAAAAATGGTCAGGCATGCAAAAAAGCAGGAATATACAGCCTATAAAAAAGATTAAAAATCAATCAAGAAGGGCACCTAGTTGGCTCAGACAGTTAAGCATCTGCCTTTGGCTCAGGTCATGATCCCAGAGTTCTGGGATCAAGTCCCACATCGGGCTCCCTGCTTGGCATAGGGCCTGCTTCTCCCTCTCCCTCTGCTGCTCCCCCTGCTTGTGCTCTTTCGCTCTCTATCTCAAATAAATAAATAAAATCTTTAAAAAAATCAATCAAGAAAAAGAGACCCAGAAATAAGACAGATAAACAGAACTAGTAGACAAAGCAAAATAATTATAACTATATTCCATACTTTAAAAAGGTAGAGGAACAAGTAATCATTTCAGTTAGAGATACAGAACTCATGACCGACTTCACAGAAATTTAAAGACTTATAAGGAAATATTATGACTATTATGTTTGTATACTATACCAACTTATTAGATAACTTACATTAAATAGATATACTTCAAGAAAGACATACACTACTAAAATTAAAATCAGAAGAAATAGAAAATCTGAATAGATTGATAACAAATAAAACAGATTAAATTAGTAATTTAAAATTTTCCCACAAAGAAAAGCCCAGACCCAGATAGCTTCACTGGTGAATTCTACCAAACATTTAAAAAAGAATTAATATGATAACATCACAAGTTCTTCCAGAAAACAGAAAAGAACACTTTGATGCTATTATGTGTAAAAAAAACAAAACACTATGGAGTTTCCTCAAAAATTAAAAATGGAACTACCAGGTGATCTAGCAATCCCACTTCTGAGTATATATCTTAACCTCTGTATATATCTTCCAGGTATATATCTTATCTTAGCGATATCACTAACTTGAAGAGATATCTGCACCCCCATGTTCACTGCAGCACAATTCACAAAACCAAGAGACAGAAACAACCTAACTATCAATGAATGAATAGATAAAATGTGGGATACATATACAATGGGATATTACTCAATTATAAAAAAGAAGGAATTGGGGGCTGCTGGGCGGCTCAGTTGGTTGGCAACTGCCTTCAGCTCAGGTCATGATCCTGGAGTCCTGGGATCGAGTTTTGCATCAGGCTCCCTGCTTGCCAGGGAGTCTGCTTCTCCCTCTGACCCTCTCCCCTCTCATGCTCTCTCTCTCACTCTCTCTCAAATAAATAAATAAAATCTTTAAAATAAAGAAGAAGAAGAAGGAAATGCTACTATTTGCAGGCACATAAGATGGAGCTTGGGGGTATTATGCTAATCGTAATAAGTCAGACAGAGAAAGACAAATAATATATGATCTCACTTATATGTGGAATCTAAAACAGTTGAACTCATAGAAACAGAATGGAATGGTGGTTTCCAGGAGATGTGGGAGGGGGGGAATTGGGGTGATTATTGGTGAAAGGGTATAAAATTCCAGTTATAAGATTAATAAATTCTGAAGATTTAATATACAGCATGGTAACCATACTATACTATATACTTGAAAGCTGCTAGTAAACTTTCAAGAGAGTAAATATTTTTTTTAAGATTTTATTTATTTATTTGACAAAGAGAGAGAGAGAGCACAAGCAGGGAGATTGGTAGAGGGAGAAGTAGGCTCCCTGTTGAGCAGGAAGCCTGATGGGGGACTCATCCCAGGACCCCAAGATCATGACCTGAGCCAAAGCAGTCACTTAACCAACTGAGGCACCCAGACATTGGAAAACTTTTTTTTTAATTCCAGCATTGTTAAAATACAGTGTTATATCAGTTTCAGGTGTACAATATAGTAATTCAACAATTCTATACAATCAGATGTGTAAATCTTAAATATTCTTACCACAAAAAAAATTATGTAAGGTGATAGAAGTGTTAACTAACTCTATTGTGGTGATCATTCTGATATATATATATATACATATATATATATATATTCATCACATTATACACCTTAAACTTACACAGTGTTGTATGTCAATTATATTTCAGTAAACCTGGAAATAATTAAAATGTTTAGAACATAAAGAACTTTCAAGAAAGAAAATGTCTAGCCAGTTGATTCAATATCATGTAGTGAATACCCTTCTCCTATTTAAAATGACCACTGCTGGAGTGCCTGGGTGGCTCAATGGGTTAAGTGTCTGCCTTAGTCTCACATCATGATCCCAAGTCCTGGGATAGAGTCCCACACTGGGCTCCACAGTCAGCTGAGATTCTGCTTCTTCCTCTCCCTCTGCTCCTCCCACAATTCATGCACACATGCCCATGCCTGCATTTTTTTCTCTCTTTCTCAAATAAATATAATCTTCAAAAAATAAAAATAAATAAAATGATCACCTCAAATTTAAGAAACAAAACAGATGAATATTCAGGAGGTGGGGGAAGAAAAGAGAGACAGAGGGAAACAAATCATAAGAGACTCTTAACTATAGGGGGCACCTGGGTGGCTCAGTCCTTAAGCCGCTGGCTTTGGCTCAGGTCATGGTCCCAGGGTTCTGGGATGGAGCCCTGTTTTGGGCTCCCTGCTCGGCTGGAAGCCTGCTTCTCCCTCTCTCACTCCCCCTGCTTGTGTTCCCTCTTTTGATGTGTCTGTCTCTGTCGAATAAATAAATAAAATCTTAAAAAAAAAAAAGATAAAAAAATAAAATAGAATGACCACCTCTTTTTCATATAATAAATTCTTGTATGTTCCAGTCATTCTCATATTTTTGTTTAATGTGCATCAGAATCACTTGAAGTCTCATTGAGCTATCAATTGCAAGGTCCCACCTTTTCTAACATGTTCCCTGGTGATACTAATGATGTTGGTCCAGGGATGGTACTTTGAGAACTGCTGCTATATTCCAATTACATAAAAGCACAGTGACTAAGCATTCAGGCTTGGATTTAAATGTTTACTTTAACAAGTTACTGCCTCGAGCAAATCCATAATTCTCTTTAAACTTCTGTTTCTTCATTTTAAAGTGGAAATACAAATTGTAGCTACCTCATTTAACTGTTGACAATTAAATTAAATAATAAAGCCCTTAGAGTATTGCTTGGCAAATAATAATAGCTTCGCAGCCATTTATTATGGTTATTACCTGGGAGCTTACTAGAAATGCAAATTCTTAAAATGCAAATTATAGGAAAAGACCTGAAATCCTTCACTGTATATTAAGGCTTAAGAAAAACTAGTTTTCCACAGCCAGCTTTTGTTCCTATTGCTAACCCTCAGGTTAGAATTCTTTTTTTTTTTTTAAGATTTATTGATTTAAGAGAGAGAGCATGAGCAGGAAGGACAGAGGGAAATGGAAAGAGAATCCCAAGCAGACTCCTGCTGAGCATGGAGCCCGACACGGGGCTCAATCTCATGACTCTGAGATCACAAGTTGAACCAAAACCAACTGCAGGCCCCTTAATCAGCTGTGACACCCAGGCACCCCTCAGGTTAGAATTCTTTAAGAGTGTTATCTAATCAATAGCCTCAGGTGCACCTATAGAATCTAGGGTTGCTCTGCTCTCATCTCTCCCCTTTTCTGATCCCATTAGCTTTATAACTCCCAGAAATGCTCAAATGTTTTCACCCTGTGATGGCTCCTTTCTGGTTTTCTAGCAAGGTTATGGGTCTTTTATTTTCTTACCAAAACTTATGGGATGCAGCAAAAGCAGTTCTAAAAGGAAGGTTTACAGTGATAAATACCAACAAAAAGAAAGAAGATCTCGGGGCACCTGGGTGGCTCAGTGGGTTAAGGCCTATGTCTTTGGCTCAGGTCATGATCTCAGGGTCCTGGGATCAAGCCCTGCATGGGGCGCTCTGCTCAGCGGGGAGCCTGCTTCCTCCTCTCTCTGTCTCTGCCAACCTCTCTGCTTACTTGTGATCTCTGTCTGTCAAATAAATAAATAAAAATCTAAAGAAAAAAAAAAAGAAGATCTCGCATAAATTAATTTTACACCTCAAGGAATTAGGGGAGAAAAAGGAACAGTGTAAGTCCAAGATTAGCAGAAGAAGGGAATAACAAAGATCTGAGCGAAAATAAATGAAACAGAGACCAGAAAAGGAAAAGAAAAAAAAAAAATCAACAAAACTAAGACAAGAATTTTTTAAAAGATAAACAAAATTGGCAAACCTGATGGCTTCACTGATGAATTCTACAAAAAATCTAAAGAATGAATAGCAATTCTTCTCAAACTTTTTCAAAATATTAAAAAGGAAGGAGCCCTTCTTAAATCATCCTATAAGGCCAGCATAGCCCTGATACCAAACACAGAAAAAGACATTACAAGAAAACTACAGACCAGTGTCCCTGATGAATATTGATCCAAAAATCCCCAACAAAATACTAGCAAACAGATTCAGTAAAGTAGCAGACAATTACAGAAGAAAAAGAAATAAAACACATCCAAATTGGAAAAAAGGAAATAAAATTTTCTCTGTTTACAGGCAATATGATCTTTTGGGTAAAAAACAAACAAACAAACAAACAAAAAAACCTTTAAAGACTCAAAAAGATATTAGATTAACAAATAAACTCAGCAAAGTAGCAGGCTACAAAGCCAATGTACCAAAAATATATTTCTATACACAAACAATACACAATCTGAAAAGGAAATTACAAAAACAATTCCACTTACAATAACATCTAAATGAATAAAATTTTTAGGAATTAACAGAAGTGAAAGACTATACAATGAAAGCTAAAAAACACTGCTGCAAGAAATCAGAAAAGACATAATTAGCTGGAAACACAAGCCATGTTCATGGATCAGAAGACTTAATATTGTTAAAATGTCAATATTACCCAAAGCAATCTACAGACTCACTGCAATCCCTATTAAAATCCCAACAATTTTTTTTTTTTTTTTGCAGAACTATAAAACCTATCCTAAAATCTATATGGAATATCAAGGGACCCTATATAGCCAAAACAATCCTGAAAAAGAAGAACAAAACTAGAGGTCTCACACTTCCTGATTTCAAAAAACTCACTATAAAGCTATAATAACCAAAACAGTGTAGAATCAACATAAAGACAGATATATAGACCATTTGAATAGAATAGAAAGATCAGAAAGAAATCCTCACTCACAAAGTCAAATGATTTTTGTCATTGGTGCCAAGCCATTCAAGGGGTTAAAGAACAGTCTTTCCAACAAATGGTGCTTGGAAAACTGGCTATCCATACACAAAATAATGGAGTTGGACCCTTACCTTAATACCATATACAGAAACCAGCTCAAAATGGATCACAGATCTAAATGTTAGACCTAAAGCAATAAAACTTTAAGAAGTAAATATGGGCAAAAATTTCATTATATTGGATTTAGCAATGATTTCTTGGCTATGACACAAAAGGCACAGGTAACGAAAGAAAAAAATGGACATCTTGGACTTCATAAAAATGTTTAAATTGTGTATATCAAAAGACATTATTCACAGAATAAAAACATTGCTGACAGAATGGGAGAACATTTTGCAAATCATGTATCTGATAAGAGATCAATATTCAGATTCTGTACAGAACTCCTAAAATTCAAAATAACAACAACAAAAACCCAATTCAAAAATGGGTGAAGGACTTGAATAGACATTTATCCAAAGAAGTTATACAAATAGCCAGTAAGCAATTTATAAACAACATAGAGGTTTCTCAGAAAGTTAAAAATAGAACTACCCCAGGATCCAGCAATGCACTACTAGGTATTTATCTAAAGAATACAAAAATACTAATTCAAAGGGATACATGCACTCTGATGTTTATAGCAGCATTATCTACAATAGCCAAATCATGGGAACACTCCAAGTGTCCATCAGCTGTTGAAGGGATAAAGAAGGCATGGTATATAGCTATGGGATATTGCAAGGGAATATTACTCAGCCATAAAAAAAATGAAATCTCACTATTTGCAATAACATGGATGGAGCTGAAGAGTATTATGCTAAGTGAAATAAGTCAGTCAGAGAAAGACAAATACTATATGATTTCACTCATATGAGGGATTTAAGAAATAAAACAAATGAGCACAGAGGGGGGGAAAAGAGAGAGAGACAAATCAAGAAATATTCTTAACTATAGAGAACAAACTAATGGTTACCAGAGGGAAGGTATGTGGGAAGATGGGTGAAATATGTTCTAGAGATTAAGGAGGGCACAACTGACGAGCAACAGGTGTTGTATATAAGTGTTGACTCACTAAATTGTACACTTGAAACTAATATTACACTGCATGTTAACTGGAATTTAAATAAAAACTTTAAAAAAAACTTAAAAAAAAAGATGCTCAACATCACTAATCATTTGGGAAATGCAAATCAAAACTACAATGAGATATCACCTCACACCCATTAGGACAGCCTATCAAAAAAACAGGAAACAAGTGTTGGTAAAGATGCAAGAAATTGGAACACTTACACACTGTCGGTGGGACCATAAAACAGTGAACCCACTGTGGAAAACAGGACACAGGTTTCTCAAAAAATTAAAAAGAATTACGATATGTATGACCCAACATTCCACTGCTGGGTATATACTTAAAACTCAAAAAGATATTTGTACACCCACATTCATAGCAGTGTTATTCACAATGGCTAAACAATGGAAGCAACCCAAGTATCCATCAACAGATGTGGTACATACAAACAATGGAATATTCTTCAACCTTAATAAGGAAAGAAATTCTGCTATAAACGACAACATGGAATAAACCTTAAGGACATTACACTAAGTGAAATAAGCCAGCCACAAAAAGACAGACACTGTATAATTCCATTAGTGAGGTGCTTAGTCAATATTATAAAGATAGAAAGTATAATGGTGGTTTCCAGAGGAGGAGGGAGGGAGAGAATAGGGAATTATTGTTTAATAAGTATAGAGTTTCAGGGGTGCCTTGGTGGCATAGTCGGTTAAACGTCTGACTCTTAATTTCAGCTCCAGTCATGATCTCAGGGTCATGGGATCAAGCCCCACATTGGGCTCTGTGATCAGTGCAGTGTGCTTGAGATTCTCCTTCTCCCTCTACCCCTCCCCCAACTCTCTCTCTCTAAAAAAATAAATAAATAAATCTTTTAAAAAATAAGTATAGAGTTTCAGTTTTACAAGATGAAAGGAGTTATGGGGATGGATGCTTGTGATGACTGCATAGTAATGTGAATATATTTAACACCACTGAACTGTACACCTAAAAATGATTAAGATGGTAAATTTTATGTTATGTGCATTTTAACACAATAAAAAGTTAAAAAGAATATAAACACCGGGAAAAAACTCAATGCCATTAAGTTATATAAAACACTAAAAAAGAATATTATCTATGTACTTAGAGCTTGATATATATGAACATTTTTATATTTGCTTTTTTACCAAGACGCTCTTTTGCTGCAGTATAATTATTAGAATTGTAAGTCAGAACGCAGTAAAATAAATATAATTAGAATATATATACAAGGAAATTTCACTGTTTTTTAATTTAAAATATTTATTATGCTACATGCCATATCTGCATAAAACTGCAAATTAGACAGTTCTTGATTAAAGCAGCACAAAATCCATCTGGACAGACAGACATACACTATTAGCGGGCTCTATAAATATTATAATAAACTATAGCTGAAGCACAAAAGAAGGAACAACTACTTCTACTGCAGAATAAATGATTTGTTAGCTGGTCCTTGAAAGTTGAGTGAGAACTTGTGCAGATAGAAAGGGATATTAGCATTCTGATAACATTGGAAGCTATAAGAAAAAGACACAAAGAACTGAAAATATATGGTATCCTGGGGTGACATGAAGAAACTTTTTTTGTTGTAGCTAATTCACAGAATGGATAAATGGATTTGAGTCTAGAGAGAGAAGGCAGAATTATGTGGCTGAACAAATAGTTACACTCATACTAAGAAAATCCAACGGTACCAAAATAAGAAGATAGGATTTTTTTTTTCCTGGAGTTAACGTGGAACCACTGGTGATTTCTGAGGCAGGAATGATATGAAATTTCTGCCTCGCATATGGCAGAAAAAATTCATACTAGGATGGTCCTCACACAAAGAACAACAGTAAGTTCTGGGGGGAAAACACACACAAAAAAACTAAAGTTACTGGAGAGTTAACAAAAAAGGTTATGGAGGGAAATCAAAACATGAAGAAGGAGAATGGCATAGAACAAAGTTCTACACTTGTATAGATTTTAGCCCATAACCTTTCTGGCCTTGAGAACCAAAGGACAAATTTCAGGGTCACTACTCCCACTAGACAGTGTAAATCTCCAAAAATAGAGAGGGAGAGGCCCAGATTCTGTAAAATCTGCCCAGATCTCTGAGTGCTCACTGTATCTTGCATGCATGAGACAGACACAAAGCAGCCCATCAAAGATTTTAAAGACTAAACTGAGATTTGTAGCTGCCCCTTGGGAAACACAGTACTTTGAATTCAACTAGGAAAACTGCCTGCTAAACCCAAAATAACAGCACTCTTGTAGAATAGAAATGATCCACAATGTAATAGTCACAATGTCCAGAAATTAATATGAAATTCAAAATTATTCTACAAGTGAAGAATCAGGAAAAAAAATTATCCATTCTCAAGTAAATAATCTATGGAGCCCAACTCCAAGATGACAGAGATGTTAGAAAGATTCTGATGTAGTTACTATGATTTTACTCAAAGAAATCATTGGAAATATGCTCACAATGAGTGAAAAGATACAGAATCTCAGTTAAAAAAGGGGAAATTGTAAAAAAAATCTAAATTACAGAACAAAAATTATAATTCCCAAAATAAAAGTTAATCATATGGTCATAACAGCAGAGTGGTGATATGATGGAAAGAGTCAGTGAAGTTTCAGAGAAACAATGGAAGTTATCCAATCTTATGAACAGAGAGTTAAAAAAAAAAAAAGATGAAAACAATGAACATAGTCTCAGACACCTATAGCAAAATATCAGAAAGACTAACATGTCTAACTAGAATCCAGCAACCAGAGAAGAGAAAGAATATATAGGGGGGAAAAAAACTGGAAGAAATAATGGCCAAAAATCTCTCATAAATGGTAAAAGATATAAATGTATGATTTCAATAATTTGGCAAACTCCAAGCAAAATAAATCTAAGCACATCATGGTCAAAATTCTGAAAACAAAATATAAAGAGAAGACTCTAAAAACAGCCAAAAAAAAAAAAAAAATGGCAAAGTACTTACATGAGAACAAGGACTTAAATGGATACTGCCTTTTCATTAGAAATTACAGTAATCAGAAGATAGTAGAACAATATAGGAAAGTTCTAAAAGGAAAAAAATGTCAACCCAAAATTCTATACCCAGAAAAAAAAATATTCTCCAAGAATGAATGCACAATGAGGACATTTTCAAATCAAAGAAAACAAAGTTTGTTGTCCGGATACCTGGACTATAAGAAATGAAAAAGTCTTCAAGCTGGGGGGAAAAAAAAGTATGCCACAAAGAAACTCGGATACTTAGTAAGAAATTGACAGCATTAGAAATAGTAAACAACTGAATAATTATAAAGATTACTCTTTCCTTTTAATTCAATAAAAGATAAATGACAACTATAGCAATAATGATAGAGAGAGGTAAATGGAATATCATCTTGCAAATCTTGTGTTTTAAAAGAAGTAGTATAATATTAACTCTAAATAAAGACTGTAAAGTTAAAGATGTGTGCTGCAATACTAAAGAAAATAATTTAAGAGAAAAACAATTTTAAAATAATGAAAAGAGATATAACTAAAAATTCAATAGCTTCTAGAAAAAATGTAAGATACAAGAATATGCCTTTTCTCAGGTTAGAGTATATATACCAAAGGAGTATTAGCAGAAAAAAAAAAAAAAAGAAGAAGAAGAAGAAGAAGAATTTTAAAGTTTAGAGAAGCAAGAAAAGAAAGACGTTCTTCCTCCTCCAAAATAAACAAATTCTATGTTTTTTTTCCAAACTGGAATGACAGTGATAATTCCTAAACCCAGTCAAATGTATGAACACGTATTTATAGATATAACTGAAAAGTCTCTACTGATGCTTGAGTTTAGAAGTAAGGTTTACTATGGGTATTGCCAACTATGAGGGCACAGGAGCTTAACAACAGACATATGGATGTACCCTGCCTGCAAACTTCTTCTAAGTATGAATTCCCCCTTCTCGGCAAAGAAAAATGGGAAATATTTCAAGATTAGATTGCATTAAGGTTAATTATCGTTGGTATTTTAACAGCAGTTTACTTCTGGTTTTCAAATAATTTGCAAATAACAGCAAGAGAGTTTGGTTAAACTTCCAGCTTCCAAAATAACTTTCTGTCAAACTTACTTTTCTTTCTTTCTTTTTTAAGCTCAAAGTACCTTTTACTGATCCTTTTTGCACTTTCCCAAAGACATACCCATCAATAGACCCCTGAATCTTAGAATTTGAATCAGCAATATTTTGTCTGTGACCTAGGCTTTAGTGCCACTCAGTGTTCAAATCACAGAATTGCAGCAAATCAAATCACCAAATCTATCATAGCAACCTCGAAATATTTACTCTGGATTTAAAGACATCAATTCTTAAGTCCCTGCCTGCTTTACACTGCCCGATACATCTAAGCAAGATGAAAAATTCATATACGAGATACCTGTTGGAACTTTGATCCGGACGAAGTGGAGAATGGAGAAACCGGAGATGTCTTCTCCTTTCTCTGCTTGAATCATCTAGTACCATGTCTCCAAATATAAATGGACTTACAGAAAGCATAGGAGAGAGACATCATTTGCTTAGAAGGAAAAAAGGCCCAGCCACTCAGGGAAAACACCTAACTAATAAGTTCCACCTTAACAGAAAATAAAAACACTGGCGGAAGTTTATAAACAAATGCTGAAATTAAATCACCAATTATTGAGAAACAGGTTACGTGATCTTAATTCTGTTAAATAACATAAGATAAAATAAGCAAGTAGGCAGTCTTCCATTTCTCATAACAAATTCCACAACAATTTTAACAAAATTTTCACTGGTATGGGAAAAAGAAAAATTTGAAGAATGAATACTGAAAGTCTGTTCAAAAGAAAAAAATACAAAAATAAGAAAGGCATTTTTTTAAGCAGAAAAATCATTAGAAAAATAAGGAATAGAAATGCAAATATAAATGTGGAAAGGTTAAAGAAAAGAAAATAAAAAGTTGGCGAGCAAATGAGACTAAGGAAAATTCACCTTCAAATTATGAATAAAACTACATGATTCAAGTTTATCTGGGAATAACATTACCAAAAATGATCCATTTTTAAAATAAAAATAATGACCCATATGCACTATTCATTAGAAATTTTAAAAGGATGGAGAGATCAGAATTTCCCTTTCACAAATCTGTGACTATGCTTTGAAATATCTTATATGCAACAAGATGTAATTTAAAGAAAATTTCATGGTAACTTTTTCTTCTTAAAAAAATTAAAATGTCTCTTTATTGTAGAAATTTTTAAAAATTGAAATAAAACATATGAATTATAGTCCCAATAATGGGACTAAGATGACCTGTGTTAACACTTTGGTGTAAACTTTTCCAGTCTTTTATCAATGCAAAAATTCACAGGTTCTAAATGAAATCTTAATGATTTAATGACTAGATTTACTCTTTTAATATACAGTATATATATTAAAATGTCATTGAACAGTCCTGTAAAATATCATCTTAAACAACTACTGGTTTTGGACATGTTGGCTGATTCCCGTTTTAGCTATTATAAACAAATAGAGTTCATATCCTTGTAACTAAATCATGAAATTACTTTCCTAGAATAAAAAACTAAAATTGAATTACAATGTTAAAACCACATGAAGTTTCATGGACTTCATAGGTTATTTTCGTATAGAAAGGATTTGCCAATTGTCTGGTTTTCTGTATCTTGCCAATAAACATGACCACTCTTTTTACATCTCTATCAGTTTGATAGACAAAAATGTTTTCTCGTTATTCTCATTTGCATTTATTTGATTTCTGGAAAGAGTATGTAAATTTGATATGTTTATTGTCTATGGGATGTCTTTCTTTGTGAATTGCCTATTCATGTCTCTGACCAACTATAGGAACGAAGGACAGTGCCTTACAGTGGTTAAGAACATAGGTTCTGAGGTCAGACCACCAGGTTTGAAGTTTTCATCCAACACCAACAGTAAGACGTCTCCAAGCCTTAATTTCTCCTTCTGTGAAATAAAGATAACAGTACCTAGCCCCTCAGATGAGATGATGGCCTGGCATGTACTACATGCTCTTATATTTCAAGAGCTCTTTATAAGGAGGATTTTCACCCTTTGTTCACCATATGTGTTGCAGCCATTGTTCCCAGTTGTCACTTGCCTTTCAATCTTGTTTATAGTGGATTTTGGCAGACAGAAGCTTTAAATTTTTTGTAGTAAAATCTATCACTCTTTTCTTCAGGATATTTGCCTTTGGTATCATGCTTAGAAAGGCAACAGATTTAGAGAAGGAGTAAAGATAGTACAACTTTTTCAGGAAAGCAAAATATATCTGGCATGTGTATTGTGAATCAGATCAAAATCCAGCATTCTTTTTCTCATGCACCTCTACTAAGCATGCACAATTTTTTAAATAACTTCAGTCTGAAAAAGAAATGCACAAAATTCACAATGTCAGTCACTATACACAAAACTTCCAATAATCATGGACTGTCTAGTTTCCTGGTTTGGCTGAATCTTGGTATTCAGCTTCAATAAAAGCTACATAAATATACATAAACATAGATATACCGTAGTAATTAAGTCCCTCCTTTTAATCAACTTCCCAGATGATTAAAAAATGTGTAATAAAATTAATTATTCCCAAAACCAAAGAACTTCCCAGAATCACTTATATCTGAGGGAATTGCTTTGTGAGTGAGTTTCTTTATCTTATTCTCAGCAAACTTAACACAAAGACTTTCAGTGTTTAAGCAGAATAAATCATTAGTAAAGCAGAAACGTGCTGTTCATTTGAACTAGGATGATGTTTTCCATCCAGCAGAGGACAGTGCACACAAACTGAAATACCAAACTGTTTCCTAAACATGTCTAACACAATAGCATTATTTATTGTGGTCTCATAACAAAGATAGTATTTGGTCAATTAATATCTTCGAAATAAAACTGTAAGCAGTAAAACATAATTGAAATTTTGTAACAATTTTTCAAATTCAGTTTAATATTAATTCAATTTTAATATCTAAAATATTTGAATTGTAGGTGCTCCTGGTTGGCTCAGTCAGGCAAGCATCTGCCTTTGGTTCTAGTCATGATCCCAGAGTCCTGGTATCAAGCCCATGTTAGGCTACCTGCTCAGCAGGGAGTCTGCTTCTCCCTCTCCCGCTCTGGCTTCCCATTTGTGTGTTCTCTCTCTCTCTCTCTCTCTCAGTCAAATAAATAAATAAATAAATAAATAAATTTGATCTAAAGAATTTCTATAACAAGTGAAAGTACAATTCAATATTATATTTTCATTTATAATTCACATAGAAGTTCAAATCAAAAAGTTACCACTAGATTTATAAAATGTCTTTGATCATTACAAGAAATTGCATTCAGGTGAGCTACTTTGAAAACATTAAGAGTAGCAACTTATTATGCTATATTTAGAAAAACACAGAACTATGTTTAAAATCTCAGTATTCCTATTTTGCAGATATTTTGGGCAATGTTTGCCTCTTTTATAATATAAAATTGTAGTTAACATATCAGAACCATAAAAAAAAACTACTGGTTTTCCCAAGATTACAAATAAGTAAACAACTGCATATCAGTGATAAATTTTTCTTAGTCTGCTACTCTATCCACCACAGTATGTAATTTCTGCCATAAACATCTTAAAATATGTAAGAAGTCATAAGAATTGCTAATACTACTTTTCAGCACTGTCATATTTTGTCCGCTGAGCCAAACATACCAGATGTCTTTAAATAAAAGATTTAGACAGCATAAAAATAAAGTGTTATTGTATATGGGATTTTTAAAAATATACCAATACATTAGAAATACCATAAGGTTTGAATATATGCTATTACCAAAGAGGAAAAGAGTTTATAGATACTAACAGAATATATCTAAAGACACAAAGACATAGTGACCATAAATGGAGATGGTTACAAAGAAAACAATAAAAAAATCATTGCAACACTCTGCATGATAAAGAATATTTTATCTATTTTAACATAATGAGCTAGAATCATACATTCTCATTTCTTGGAGAAAATATGGATTTTTCATTTCCTAAAAGTAAGATAGCCCCATCAGTGTACAATTCTGCTAGATTCTACGAAAAAACCACTGTCGTCAAGTAGGCTGGAACAACGGTGAGAGGGTAAAGTGATGTGAGGTGACTACTGGGATTAACTGGTGATACTCTATTTAAACACATGCACTCACATTCACAACTAGTGAAAATGAACTATCTGGGAGAACAGATTTGAAACAATAGCTTCATCCTGAGCTGCTCTTGTGCATCTGTTACATTTACACATTTCTATCTAGTAACTCTAGATGTTTAAGTGAACATTTCTCTCCCCCACCCCGTGATAGCCACAGATGATCATATAGGGAAAGGTAGAAGAGGAAAGAGAGATGAAGACAGAACAGCAAGTGTTAAAAGCACACATGTAAAAAGATATAAAAGGACACATATGAACATAGTTATAAACATGACAAAAATATTTAAGTGCTCACTCAAATACTTTAAAGATTGCCCTCATTTGCCTGCAGAAAGCATAAAACTTCCTTAGCCCTACATAACATATTAAAGCCCTCCACAATCAGACCCAACTTATATTTTCAGCCTAGGCTGCCACCAGGCACTGATATGAACACTTTACTCCTCACATCAATGCTTGCCATTCTCCTAGGCCCACAAAATTTTGTGCTTTTGAGCCTTTAAACAAGACATTTCTTGTGCGTAGATGACCATCTAAAGAACTTCTCCTTATCTTTCAGGAGTCAGTTCATTCACCATAAAATAATATAATCATTTCCTTATTTTGGTGTCAAACTCCAATAGACTAGATTTTGAGCTCTTAATAGGCAAAAATAATCTTACTTTTCTTTGTATTCCTAGCATCAATCACACTGCCAGTCATCAGTGTTGATTTATAAATGTTTGCAGAATGATGAATAAATGAATGAATGAACACATATTCAATCAGGACTCATAGATCTTTTTTAGGAGTGACAGAATCTGTTTTCCTTTTCTCTCCTCAAACACTCAAAAACACTATAAATTAACTAAAATGGAATTTTCTTCCTTTGCCCAAAACTACCCCATTCTTGTTCACAGCAACTCCTAACCTCAGCAGCAAGTAAAAGATTTTCTCTATTTCAAGACAATAAAAGGCACATTATCCCAGGAAGATAGAGTAGATAAATTTCTCCATATTCTCCCCATTAGGTACAAGTAAATATCCTGGATTTTATATATAAAACAAACATAAAACTCTGAAAGTTGGAGAGAGGAAGGTAAACTGGCGAGGGACATCAAAATCCAAGGAACAAGATGGTGGTGAGTGTCTTGGGTTTTCTTTCTTTCTTCTTCTTTTTTTTTTTAAGATCTATTTATTTATTTTGAAAGAGAGCAAGTGAGCAAGTGGGGGAAGGGCAGAGGGAGAAGAGAGAGGGAACTCCAAGCAGACACACACACCTTTCTCACCCTCACCCCACTCAAGCTGAGCACAGAGCCCATCACAGAGCTTGATTCCATCACTCATGAGATCATGAACAGAGCTGAAACCAAGAGTCAGATGCTTCATGCACGTGAATGTTTATAGCAGCAATATCCACAATAGCCAAACTATGGAAAGAACCTAGATGTTCATCAACAGATGAATGGATGAAGAAGAGGTGATACATACACACACACACACACACACACACACACACACACACACACACAAAATGGAATACTATGCAGCCATCAAAAGAAATGAAATCTTGCCATTTGCAATGACGTGGATGGAACTAGAGGGTATTATCCTGAGTGAAATAAGTCAATTAGAGAAAGACAATTATCATATGATCTCCCTGATATGAGGAATTTGAGAGGCAGAGTGGGGGGTTTGGGGGCTAAGGAAGGAAAAAATGAAAAAAGATGGGATCAGGAGGGAGACAAACCATAAGAGACTCTTAATCTCACAAAACAAACTGAGGGTTGCCAGGGGTGGGGGGTGGTAGGGAGAGAGAGATGGGGTTATGGACAGTGGAGAGGGTATGTGATACGGTGAGTGCTGTGAAGTGTGTAAGCCTGACAATTCACAGACCTGTATCCCTGGGTCAAATAATACATTACATATTAATTTAAAAAAAAAAAGATGCTTAAACAACTGAGCCACCCATGTGCGCTTCCCTTGGTTTTCTTGACTCATACATCCCAGAGTTATTGCTTAAGAAGCTAATAACCTGGAAACACCAACAGGCATAATAATAGTCCCCAACAAAGGTGTGCTCTCTCTAACCAAAGGACTAAGGAAAGGTCAGCCTAGTGAGACAGAAAACTTTTAGACAATAACTGTTCAACTCCACAAGAAAAACTGTGGCTCCACTCCCATCCATACCAGCAAAAACTATGTGGGGAGTTTAAACATACACCCTCACACTCAGAGTAGTGTCACAGAAGTCCAAATAGGAAGCTGGGACTTCCACCCCTGCTGGCCATCCTCTCCCTGTCATGTCAGTGGAAACACATAAGGAGCCAGGACTTCCTCCCTAACCCAGTAATGAAGCACCCTCCCCATTCCGCAGGAGGAGTGTCAGAGGAGGCCTAATGCAGAATGGGACTCTCACTATCACTCAGTGGTAATAAGGCCACCCCTACCACAGAGTCAGTAGAGACTATATACAGAGCCAGAGTTCCCACTGCCACCCAGCAGTAATAAGGAGCCCCCCCATTCAAGCGTTAACAACCTACTTAATATTTTTCCTCCACTTAATATTAACATGGTGACACTTCTCCCTTTCCTTCCACTGCCAGAGTGGTGTCAGAGAAAGTCAACCAAAAGAGAAGGTTTAAACAAAATTCAAAGTCTCATAATACAATATGAGAATGTCCAAGTTTCAATAAAATATCACTCCCCACACTAATAACCAGAAAGGTCTCAAACTGAATGAAAAGGAAAATCAATGGATGCCAAAACAGATGACAAAAGAGTCAGAATTATCTGACAGAGATTTTTGTAAAAGCCATTATAAAAATGCTTCAATGAGCAATTACAAACACACTTGAAAAATGAAAAATTAGAAAGCCTCAGCAAAGAAAGAGAAGATATAAAGAAGAGCCATGTGGAAATTTTGAATCTGAAAAATACAATAATCAAAATTTAAAAGTCTTAGTGGGTGGGCTCAACAGCAGAATGGAGGAGAGAGAAGAAAGAAAGGATGAACTGGAAGAAAAAAACAATAGAAATTACTCAATTTAAACACAGATTTAAAAGACTGAAAAAGAAGGAGGAGGAGGAGGAAGAAGTAGAGGAGGAGAAGGTGGAGAAGAATAAAGAAGAAGAAGAAGAAGAAGAAG
>NW_022631628.1:0-42314 GCF_010015895.1 Lontra canadensis
AGAGATCAAGAGTTTCCCCTACAAACAAGAACTAAAGGAGTTCTGGAAGAAATAGTAAAGGGGTCTCTTTGAGTGGAGAGGACATTACAGATCGAGGGCTGGTATCCAACATCTACAAAGAACTTTGCAAACTCAACACCCCCAAAACAAATAATCCAGTCAAGAAATGGGCCGAAGACATGAACAGACAGTTCTGCAACGATGACATACAAATGGCCAACAGACACTTGAAAAAATGTTGAACATCACTAGCCATCAGGGAAATAGACATCTAAACCATAATGAGATGCCACCTTACACAAGTTGGAAAGACGAAAATTAAGAAGGCAGGAACTAAAAAATGTTGGCAAAGATGTGGAGAAAGGGGAACCCTATTCCACTGTTGGTGGGGATGCAAGCTGGTAGAGCCACTCTGGAAAACAGTATGGGGGTTCCTCAAGATGTTAACAATAGAGATACCTCATGAGCCAGCAATTGCACCACTAGGTTTTTATCCCAAGACACAGATGTAGTGAAAAGAAAGGGCACGTGCACCCCAATGTTCATAGCAGCAATGGCCACAATAGCCACACTGTGGAAGGAGCTGAGCTGTCCTTCAATAGATGAATGGATAAAGAAGGTGTGGTTCATACAGTGGAATACTACTCAGCCGTCAGAAAGGATGAATACCTATCATTTGCATATGGATGGAACTGGAAGGGATTATGCTGAGGGAAATAAGTCAGGCAGAGAAAGATAGTTATCATATACTTTCACTCATATGTGGAACATAAGAAATAAAGCAGAGGACCATAGGGGAAGGGAGAGAAAACTGAATGGGAAGAAATCAGAAAGGCAGACGAACCATGAGAGACTCTGGACCCCAGGAAACAAACTGAGGGTATAGAAGGGCAGGGGGTGGAGGGGTGGGGTAGCCGGATGATGGGTATTAAGGAGGCCACGTGTTGTGATGAGCACTGGGTGTTACATACATCAAATGAATCGCTGAACACTTCATCAAACTCTAATGATATGTTGGCTAACTGATTATAATAAAAATTTTTAAAAAATAGAAAGAGTGTGGGTAAGCAGGGGGTGAGGCAGAGGGAGACAGAGAGGGGAAGCAGACTCCCCTCTGGTTGGGAGATGGATGCCTAAATTTGGCTCCATTCCAACACCCTAGGATCATGTCCTGAGCTGAAACTGAGTGTGAAGTGTAAGGGACTAAATCACACTGGGGCCCCACATATTTATATTTAAAATTAAGTAACTGAATGGATTCCTTTTAAAAAATTAACATATAATGTATTATTTGTTTCAGGGGTACAGGTACTGAATGGTTCTTAATTATATATGTAAATATTTTGGATGATTGTGTTGAAAAGTCTTACATGTTTTGTAAAACATGTAAGTCAATCGCAGATGAGAACCAAAGGAATGATTTGTCCTCTGTGAAATAATGTGAAATAATAAGAGACAGGTGAGTTTCCTCTGGCATGATCCTTGATCATCATTCTCCCTGAGGATGGCCACCTCTGGACAGCTCAGTGACAAGGGTTCATTAAAAGTGTGGTGCATCTGCTCCTCAGGGACGTCAGCCAGGGAACACATTTGGTTCTCATTGCCAGCCCAGTTATAGCTGAGTGTCACAGCACCCTCTCCTGTGCTCATAAGGGTCTCCCTGTCATACAGGCAGGTCATTGCTTTCAGGAAACCATAGTGAGAGTTTGCAATTGCCTTCATTTCCTAGAGGCAAAGTGCAGATCTCTCATCGTGAGCAAGTGTCCTTTGCTTAGGAAAAGTTTATGGATAAGCCAGTGCTGGATTGGTCAACTTTCACATTTACCGCACACAACTGATTCTGCATGTCCAGGTGCCAATCCGTGATACCGTCTTTAGGCAGTGACTTGGAAAGGCAGTAGGGAAATAGCTTTGAACCCACAGAGAGGGTTAGCAAAGGTGAGTGGAATGGAATCGGTCTCTGTGTTGCCTTAGGAATTGGCAAGTTAATTTTCATTGCAAATGTTCTTGAAACAGAAGAGCTGTTGCTTATATGTTCCGCTGACTAAATGAACAGCCTATGGCAATTCAACAAATATAAGAAGTAAATTTAATTGTTCATTATAGACTCCACCAAGTCATTCTTAGACATTTGGTTCTACTGCAATACATTCATTATCCCTGCTTATGCAAATATGGGAAATACTTAAATATGCATGTATAGTGGTAGTAAAATATGACCTTCAGTAATGGAACAAGAGAATATGCGTAAGTGTAAAAATAGTAGACCATATACATCCATGCTCTCTTTATGGTCCTTATTGTTTGTGAAATTAGACAGTATTTATTCTGTATGCATAAAGCTCATTGTCATAATTTATAGTTCCTAAATGGTCATTTTCTCCCTTCAGAGTTTCTAAAATGTTTAAAATATGTACGGACTTTTAAGAATGCTATATTGAAGATCACAACAGGGGAGTTGCATTGTGTGAATATTGTGTCAGTGCAGTTCTATTCGGACACTGGGTTCCATCCTTCTATGCTCGCATAGGATCTTGAATGGACTCTTGTGTGAATGCTGTTGGGGTCCTGCTCAGACGCTCTTTACCTGGCTGCTGCTCCAGTCCTTACCCTATATGTTAGGAATATGGGCTGCCAGGTGCACAGTCTTTCCTTTCTTCAGAGATTTGCCGTCAGCTGAGAGGGATCTGCTTTGCCAGGGGTTCTCAGGAACAGAGTGTGGGCAACTCTTAGCCAGTGACAGACTAATGGGAGAGGCAAAAGGCTGCCAACGCCAATGCAAGACTAAATCTGATGCAATTCATGCTCCAGAGCTGTGCTGTCCAAGACTGGAGAACGTAGTCATAGGAAGTCATTTAAATTTAAATTAATTAAAATTAAATAGAATACAAAATTCCATTTCTAGGTGAGGGCATTTAAATGCTCGTGTAGTGACATGTGGATAGTGGCTATTGCATTAGGCAGCGAGGGCTGAGTATTTCTCTCAGCACAGAGGCATACTTGTATGGGAGACTTGTGTCCACTTTCTTACAGCCTCATTCCGTATTCCATTTAAGACCACGTCTTTCCTTATCCATGTTCTCTGCTCTGTTTTGCTTCCCTCATCCCCTTTATCCTGAGAGCATTCCCTGAACAAACCATGTGCAGTGGAAATCCTACTTGATCCTTTTCTCCCATGGAACCTGGTGGAAACACCGTCCATGTTCATGCGACCTGTCATTTCCAGTGTTGCGAAAGCTGCCTTCCCCCTCACTAGATTATCCTGCATTGCCCTTGGGGGCCTGTTCGAGTATATGTGGGGTCAGCTTAGAGCTAGGGGACAGAGCTTTATTAAAGTAATAGTGATTCTTTCCTACCACTGCCAACACTACTTCAGGATTCTTTCAGGAACTGGATAGGGCAGAGTTTGTATGCCAATTATGTTGGTGACTGTTATATATTTGAAATATCTTCAATACAAACATTTTGTATGTATTGTAAGTACGCAATTTGCATACTGAGCAACTAGTTTTGTGGTACTATGTTTTTTTCCACTTAAACTTTTAGGGTTGTATTTCAGTATTGAACCTTTATGGTAATTGCTCTGTCAACTTATGTGTCCTGGTACTAAACATTTAGTCTGTTTCCTTTGATGCCCGTTGTCTTCATTAATTGTAGAATTGTGTTCTTGTGAGATGTCATTTCCTATTATATTCTTTTTTTGATGGCACTTATTATATAGAATGCCATTTTTTTTTTGTTTTGTAGCATCTATTTACTGATATTTTACTTAATAACATTTTTCTCTCTGTATGTAAAACCTTTTTTCAAAGTATTTATTGTTTTGAAAAGAAAGTAATAATTTATGTATTTTTCCTCTGCTGTATCATATCATGATGGTTGTTAAGGACAGCATTCTGTGCTCCTAACCTAAGATGGATGTGTTTACTATTCCCAGCTAGAACTATTTACATAGTCTGTCTAAGGGGAATCAATCTCTCTTACCGCATTCAGTCATTTGATACCTACCTATATATAGGTGATGTCTTTTAGTCTATGATGCAATTCTTTAAATTTGGAAGGGGAGGTGAACCATGAGAGACTATGGACTCTGAAAAACAATCTGAGGGTTTTGAAGGGGCGGGGGGTGGGAGGATGGGGGAACCAGGTGGTGGGTATTGGAGAGGGCACGGATTGCATGGAGCACTGGGTGTGGTGCAAAAACAATGAATACTGTTACGCTGAAAATAAATTTAAAAAATTAAAAAAAATAATGAAAATAAAAACAAAATTTGGTTAGGAGGAAATAAAATGAAATGTCTCATGAACCTCAGTCCAAACATACCTTCCTCTTAAAAGAGTGTGGTCTGTAGTGGTGCACACAGATTGAAGGGGGATGCATGCCCAGAATGGGAGGAAGGAAACAAAGTGACCCATATTAGCAGAACATACTCTTGAGAATCGATGGCAGGATGCAACTGCGTCATGACTTTCGTGTCCAGTGTTACCAAAGGATAATAATTTTCCTGAATGTAATGAAAAAAATAAAAGTAAGATGGTAGACTATGACATGAGTATTGTAGTTCCCCCCCAGTGTGCTCTCCAGCAAGGCAGTGGAAGCAATAGTAACATAGAGAGATAATCACATTCTTTTTTTCTGTTTTGGTGGGCTTATCTTTTACCTGTTATTTTATTTTTCTGCCTAAAATCATGTTCATTATTATCCCTGTTAGATAGGTAGTCATTCAGCATTCTTTTAGATATATGTAGATATATACACACATACACATACATAATCCTGTAAAGCAGAATATCATTTGTACAAGTTCATCTCACCAGGGTTTTATCTTTCTCAGCTGCCTTCTTTGTCCTTCTGGGTAGTCCTTCTGGATAGGACCAGCATTATTTATTTCAATGGTCCATTATTTTATTGGTGCGTTCCTTGGATGATTAACATTTTACTTTTGTCCTCCTTACTTTGATGAGCAATTCCTTTACCAGACACCTTTAATATAGCTGCAATTTATTTCAGATAATTTATCTGTATTTCTGCACGTGTGCGTGAGGCTGGATCGTGCTTTGTTTTATCTGCTCTTCTGAGTGGGTGTGAGTCAGGGCGCATTCCCTGTTGTTGCACATTTATACAGCCTCAGATACCTTTATAACTAATTCTATCAGGAAATATTTGTGCACCAAGTTTTTTTCTTGTGGACACCACTAATCAATCTTACGGGAAATCAAAACAGAGTGAAAACCCACATCCTTTATTCAGATTGTATGACCCTTTGTTTTATTTCAGTTTTGTGTCAATTTCTTTCACACATCAGTGGATCTACTCTGATTCAGATCTTAAAAGTCTTAGAGGATAGGCGCTGGGGTGGGGTAGAGAGGCTCATTGGTTAAGGGTCTGCCTTCGGCTTAGGTCATGATCCCAGGGTGCTGAGATGGAGCCCCGCCTCAGGCTCTCTGCTCAGTGGGGCATCTTCTAACCCTCCCCCTATGCATGACCACTCTAGTTCTCTCTCACGGGCTCTCCCTCTCTCTCAAATAAATAAATAAAATCTTTTAAAAAGTCTTAGAAGAATTAAAATGTACTGTATGTCTATTTGAACATGATAGAACTGAAATACTCATTCTCTGATGTCTGGTTGGTTGGGATAGAACTATGCTTCTTCAGTACTGAGCAGCTAGATGACAATAGCCTTTAAACCCATGTGAGAGCTGGTCATGTGTCTGATCTAGTGTGACTGACTCTGCAAAATAGCTCCAGGAAGGTGATACTTAGCTTAAATCTACAGATATCTGAGATTTTGTATAATATGAAAATAACCTTTTCATTATCCTTGTAGTACTTCAACGTTTCCATTATAGTGTTTTGACATGTCTTTGCTTCGAGAATGTACCTGTCTATATCTCTATGTTTATTTATGTAATTATTTCTTCATAGGGAGTGATGTAAAAGCATTATACTTTGTACCTAGATTACACAACTGGATAACTTTTTAAAACGTTTAATCTGATTAGAATGTTATTGTGACTACTCCTGCCTTTCTCAGGAGTTTCAGCTGCTCTGGTGGCTAATGTGTGAAACAGAAATCTGCAGAAGAAAGAGGAAAGTTTGATTACTGGACTTTAGGGTTCTGATGTCAATGGATATGCAGGGCCAATGAATATTTGGAGCTCCTCTTAAACCGGTATAGTAATTTTAAGCATCTTTAGGGAAAAGGTAAGCACTGTATTTGGATGGTGATATTTTTGGTTCTCTGTGATTGAGTATATATTTTTTTGCTACCATACAGGGAAAAAAAAACAGTGCAACTTTCATCAATATATTAAAGAGTCAATTCTGCCATAATGTTTATAAGCAGGATTAGTAGTAGTATTTTGCATGTAATTGGATTTTTTGTGTAAGTACGTTCTTGGTCTTCAATTCCTGTATCTGAATGCATTTTTGAGATTATATTGTATTATATTCTATGGCATGTGTGGTGTGTGCAAATCTTACTGTGTAGAATCATGAGAACATATTTACAATAACATTTCTCCCTCTGTCTGATTCTCCTTTTGATTGTTTCTGATTGCTCTCCCTCTTTTCCCCTCATCCCCATTCTTTCTAAAATGTATGTATATACTTATAGTACTTTAAGTCTTACTAGGCTCAGTTTGAGAGACCTTTCATACCTATGACTGATGCAAACACATAGGCCATTATTTCATTTTTCTTTTACCAAATATTAATGCTATACTTTTTGTCATAATGTGGAACTATATTGGCATAACTTATATCAATTCTAAAGAGCACATCATTGATTCACATAGTTATTGATAAAATCCTATGCCCTGTCTTTAACATGAGAGATACATGCCCTTCCCCAGTCAACTATTTTTTTTAAAGATTTCTTTTAAAATTGCTAAATGCTTGGTCCTGACAGGAAACATGTGCTAACAGAGGATGGAACAGAAAAATGGCAGTTCTTTCACAGGGTTTATCCTGCTGGGGTTCTCTGACCGGCCTCAACTGGAGCTAGTCCTATTTGTGGTCCTCCTGATCTTCTACCTGTTCACTCTGCTGGGAAACACCACCATCATTGCCTTGCCCCACCTCAACCCACATCTTCAGACTCCCATGTACTTTCTCCTCTCCAACCTAAGCTTCCTGGACCTGTGTTACACGACCAGCACTGTCCCTCAGCTCCTGGTTCATCTCAGGACAGCAGACAAGTCTTTCTCGTTTGGTGGCTGTGTAGTTCAGCTCTTTGTTGCTCTAGGGCTGGGATGCACGGAATGCATTCTGTTAGGCGTCATGGCGTTTGACCGCTATGCAGCCATCTGCAAGCCCCTGCAATACACTGTGATCATGCACCCCCGTCTCTGTGCCCTCATGGCTTCTGCATCGTGGTTTATTGGTTTTGCCAACTCCTCATTGCAAACAACGCTCATCTTCATTGTACCACTTTGTGGGAGAAATAAAATAGACCACTTCCTTTGTGAGATCCCACCATTACTCAAGCTTGCCTGTGTTGACACCACTGTGTATGAGTCAGAGATGTTCTTTGCCAGTGTGGTCTTTCTCCTCATACCTGTGACGTTAATCATGTTCTCCTATGGTCAGATCATCAGAGCGGTCTTAAGAATAAAGTCATCTGCAGGGCAGAGGAAAGCATTTGGCACATGTGGGTCCCACATCACAGTGGTCTCCCTGTTCTATGGCACGGCCATCTATGCTTACCTTCAGCCCAGCAACAACTACTCCCAGGATCAGGGCAAGTTCATTTCTCTGTTCTACACCATCGTCACCCCCATGGTCAACCCTGTCATATATACACTGAGGAACAAGGATGTGACGGGGGCAATAAAGAAGGTGCTTTGCAGGGCCATGCCTTCAGGTGATTGGGTGGGGAAGCCCTTTTGAAGGAAGACTATGGCTGCCAGAGATTTTTTTTTTATTGATTTTCAGTGTAACAGTATTCATTGTTTTTGCACCACATCCAGAGCTCCATGCAATCAGTGACCTCTCCAATACCCACCACCTGGCTCCCCTAACCTCCCACCCCCCGCCCCTTCAAAACTCTCAGGTTGTTTTTCAGAGTCCATAGTGTCTCATGGTTCATCTCCCCCCTCCAATTTCCCTCAACTCCCTTCTCCTCTCCATCTCCCCATATCTTCCATGTTATTTGTTATGCTCCACAAATAAGTGAAACCATATGATAATTGACTCTCTCTGCTTGACTTATTTCACTCAGCATCATGTCTTCCAGTCCCATCCATGTTGCTACAAAAGTTGGGTATTCATCCTTTCTGATGGAGGCATAATACTCCATAGTGTATATAGACCACATCTTCCTTATCCATTTGTCCGTTGAAGGGCATCTTGGTTCTTTACACAATTTGGCGACTGTAGCCATTGTTACTATAAACATTGGGGTACAGATGGCCCTTCTTTTCACTACATCTGTATCTTTGGAGTAAATACCCAGTAGTGCAATTGCAGAGTCATAGGGAAGCTCTCTTTTTAATTTCTTGAGGAACAATGTGTGTTGGAGAGGATGTGGAGAAAGGGGAACCAGAATGCAAGTTGGTGCAGCAACACTTTGGAGAACAGTGTTGGCTCCCAGAGATTTTTAAGAAGCCTCTGTCCTCCCCATGTCATCCAAAATTTCCTGTGACATCTCTCAAGGGAATTTCCTTACCTAATGCTTTAATGCAAGTGAGTGCTCAAAATCCAAGTTCATGGGTTCATGAAGCCTCCAGAGTTGCTCCTAGAGAGTCTGCATCATATTTCATTTTAAAAAGCTCCACAGGTTTTTCATATTTCCCCCTCACTTGGGAACACTATTCATTCCTTTGTGCAAGAAGACATGCACATACCATTAAGTCATAGGGAAAATAAGAATACAAATGACTCGGGCGCCTGGGTGGCTCAGTGGGTTAAGCCGCTGCCTTCGGCTCAGGTCATGATCTCAGTTTCCTGGGATCGAGTCCCGCATCGGGCTCTCTGCTCAGCAGGGTGCCTGCTTCCCTCTCTCTCTCTCTCTCTGCCTGCCTCTCTGTCTACTTGTGATCTCTCTCTGTCAAATAAATAAATAAAATCTAAAAAAAAAAAAAGAATACGGATGACTCAGTAGGAAATATTAAAATTTTAACATTTTTCCAGCAAATTGTTGGCGCATATCACTGTTTCTTGCATTGTGATCATGGTTCTATTATAAGGTCCTTAGGTTGCCTGTATCACAGCTTTTTCACAGAAGTAGGTAGGCATCTGTGAGAAAAAGAAATCCTTAGCTCAAAGAAAATCCTGCTAACATCAATCCTGATGAAGTACATTTAAATCTTCTCTTCATACCATTTAATAATTTCTTTGATCCAGGCATCAACTGATCAATGCTTTTGTATCTCAAACCTGCCAAAAGCCCCATATAGTTTGAATGCAGGGACATATTCTAAAAATCTGGGAAATGACCTCTCATTCCCAGGAAATCCCATATTCTCTGGAGCTTACCAGATTCACTAGGAGGAAATGTAAAGAAGAAATAAAATATATATTAATCATTAAACATGTCCATGTGTCTAAGCTTTAAAAATAGCCATCTGAGTTTGAACTACTGTCATACATTTCTGAATTAGGAGTAATGAGTGTCAACATCCCAGAACAGTTGAATCTGACACTGTAAGCCCTTAGATCTTAACTCAAACTTAGTTTGCACATAAATGTGTTTGTGGTATGGATCTGGGTTTTTGTATATATGTATTATCACAAACAGGATATTTTCCCCTGGAGATTGGAGCTTTGATAATGACATGATCACAGAAATATTTCTGATTTTGGTAAGTTTTCCCAACATGTAGCCCAGTGCAGGTAGATGTGTTTGTGTCTTGGGCTGGGCACATACACATAACAACTCTACTGTTCCCTATCCTGACAGCTAACTGGCATCCCTAGGCCTTGAACCCCTGAGCTGGCCATGCTCACGCCAAGTGATCTTGCTTCAGAGACAGCATTTGGAGACTGGAAATGACACCCAGGGGAGGTAATGCACACGGTCAGGTTCTCTCTGTATCACTAAGAGCATCACAGTATTCTTACTTGAAATCAATACCTGGCATGTATCTTGTCACCAAGCAAGTAGAAAACTAGTTCTGTAGACTGTTTATCCTTGAATGTGACAAATTTCCCACTCGCCATTATTTTCCTTTTTTTGTCTTAAAGATTTTGTTATTTTATTATTTATTTATTTGAGAGAGAGACTGGGTGGAGGACAGGCAGATGGGTTTGGAGCAAGACAGGCAGACTCTGCCCTGAACATGGAGCCTGATGGGGTCTCCATCTTGTGACATGGAGAACATGAGCTGAGCTGAAATCAAGAACCTCCAAGGCACCCCCTACTGTCTGTTTTAGCCACATCCTGACAGTTATGTACAAATGGTCACTTTAAAATCCCTCAAGTGAACACTCTTTGGCACAAAAACTCTCAAGGTTTCAGGAAACCACACAGCCTGTTTTTCCAGGTGAACAACTTCTCTGTTCTTAAGGACACAGAGAGCCCTGGGGTGAAGCAGATTCATTTCCTTTAAGTGAATGTTTGAATGGCATATGGGTGTCTATGACTCATGGGACTAAATGACAGATAACAAAGGTCTCTGAGATCCTCGCCAAAATAAAAGAGAAATCACTGAAGAGACAAAACACAAGTTCAGGATTGTTCTGTAACATTTTTCTAATGTTAGGAATCTGCTCCCCAAGCACTCCATGCCCTGTCTGTAGCAGAGTCCAGGGCTGTGTTAATTGTCACCAATATTATTTGGACTCTTTTGCATTTTTGCCAATAACTGTGGAATGGCTACAGGGATTGTACCTAAGACTTGGCTAAATTATTTATTCCATCTGTGTTTAGCCCCTGGAGGTCAGGACAATCATGATGCTCTAGAGCAAGTCATGGGTTCTTCCAGCTCTTCTGCTTCCTGAGGAACCCAGGATGCACACCGTCGGCCCAGGTAGTGATGGCAGAGACCCAGAATGTCAGTCAGACTCACATGAAGCACAGTTCTTTACCAGCAGCAGATTTACTACCAATTAGCAGAGGATACAAAATGCTGAGAGCCCTTTCAATATCCAGGAGGCCCCAGACCCATCAGACACATCTTCGGAGACCCCCTCACTGCAGTGGAAAGCCTTTTTCTTCTCAAATGTGGGGCAGAACTATTATGGTACAAGTCAGCACAGAGAGGCTTGGGGGATTCTCAGATTATGTGTCCCTACCTTCATAACCCTGCCCTGACTTTAGGACTGTCATTTGGTAACATATCTGCAGTGTGTAGGGTTCCTGTGGTCTAAACAGACCCTCTGCATTCTGCTGAAATTACTATGTCAGTAATCAGAGAACAGCCACCCCTGTAAGGCCTTCATGTATCTCTAGTCTGCATTTTGTGGTTACTGTTCGCCAGAGTTCTGCTCTGACCAGGCTTACTCAGGAGGGAGGAACAGGTTATAGATCCCTGCGAACCCTTTCTTTTGCAGGTAACTTCTTTTTGAATGCTTGTTTTGTAATATAAGTGAGATCTTCTTTCATCATTACGATATTGTAGCACATTTCACATCTGGTCTTGCAGACTCTGGGAACCACTGTGTATGGAAATGTAGTTTGCTGGGAAGATGGGCTCTGTGTAAATGCAGAAATGAGAGGATGAATGACTGCTGATCAGAGGGGTCGGGGATAGGTTCCCTGAGATGGTCTAGGGACAGGATACTTGCTAGAAGAAGAGAGAGTTGAGTCAAGCTTCTTCTAGCAAGTGTCCCTTCTAGGGACAGGACATTTCCTTCTTCCCCCCAGGGTTCTTCCAGCTGTTTTGGAATTAAACTGATAAGAGCAGAGTTTTGTTTTTCTATTCTATTCTATTCTATTTATTTATTTTCATGTGGTACTTTTTAAAATTTTATTTCATTTTTTCAGTGTTCCAAGATTCCTTGTTTATGCACCTCACTCAGTGCTCCATGCAATACATGCCCTCCTTAATACCCACCACCAGTCTCACCTAAACCCCCACCCCCTTCCCTCCCAAACCCTCAGCTTGTTTCTCAGAGTCCACAGTCTCTCATGCTTTGTCTCCCCCTCCGATTTGCCCCAATTCACTTTTCATTTCCTTCTCCCAATGTCCTCCATGTTATTCCTTATGCTCCACAAGTGAGTGAAACCATATGATGATTGACTTTCTCTGCCTGACTTATTTCACTCAGCATAATCTCTTCCAGTCCCATCCATGTTGATACAAAAGTTGGGTATTCATCCTTTCTGATGGAGGCGTAATACTCCATTGTATATATGGACTATATGTTCTTTATCCACTCATCTGTTGAAAGGCATCTTGGCTCTTTCCACAGTTCGGCAACTGTGGCCATTGTTGTTATGAACACTGGGGTACAGATGGCCTTTGTCTTCACTGAATCTGTGTCTTTGGGGGTAAATACCCAGTAGTGCAAGGTCACAGGTTGCTCTATTTTTAATTTTTTGAGGAATCTCCACACTGTTAACAAGAGGAAAAAATCTGAACGTTGATTACTTGCACATAGAGGCTCAATAATGAAATTGAGACCCAAAGAAATAACCAAGGGAGACCGTTTGTATATCTTTTATACAGAGACAAGAAGTGTGTGAGGAATTGAGAGGATGAAGAAAACACACGTTTGGGAACTTTAGTTAGGAAGGAATTCTAACGGAATTTGGGCTGAGGTTGTAGATTCCTTAAAAAGTAGCCAGGTTTATTTCTACAGCTTTCTCAACTCTCTGGTTCCTACCTGTGGTGTTAGGATGTCTTTTACTTCTTATTCTTGGGAGGGTACATGATTCAGGGAAATTCATTTCTTCCTTTCACAGGGATAGAGGAGGGTGTGATATCCTTGCACCTGCTGTTTCCTGAGTAGCTTCAAAATAATCACTATGCCATTTGAGGCCCATTTTGGGATCTGCCCTGGGCCTCTACACTTGATCCTTTTAAAAAATTTAATTTCGCTGGGCAGAGGGGGGTTGGGGGGGGTTATGGACATTGGGTAGGGTATGTGCTATGGTGAGTGCTGTGAAGTTTGTAAACGTGGAGATTCACAGACCTGTACCCCTGGGGGGGAAAAAATATATATATATGTTTATAAAAAATAAAATTATAAAAAAAAAATTTAATTTCGTTGATTTACATAGATGGGTGGGTTTATTTTAACCATTCTGACCTGATAGAAATCTGGGGTCTTTAAGAAGAGTAAGTTCTTCTTATTAGGCAACCACTCTGAAGCCAGTTTTTTTTTTTTTCTGATCCAAGCCCACTTTTATTTTTATTTATTTATTTTTATTTAATTTATTTTCAGTGTAACAGAATTCATTGTTTATCCACCACACCCAGTGCTCCATGCAATAGATGCCCTCCATAATACCCACCACCTGGCTCCCCCAACCTCCCACCCCTGCCCCTTCAAAACCCTCAGATTGTTTTTCAGAGTCCACAGTCTCTCATGGTTCATCTCCCCCTCCAATTTCCCTCAACTCACTTCTCCTCTCCATCTCCCCATGTCCTCCATGTTATTTGTTATGCTCCACAAATAAGTGAAACCATATGATAATTGACTCTCTGCTTATTTCACTCAGCATAATCTCTTCCAGTCCCATTCACGTTGCTACAAAAGTTGGGTATTCATTCTTTCTGATGGAGGCATAATACTCCATAGTGTATATGGACCACATCTTTCTTATCCATTCGTCCGCTGAAGGGCATCTTGGTGCTTTCCACAGTTTGGCGACCGTGGCCATTGCTGCTATGAACATTGGGGTACAAATGGCCCTTCTTTTCAGTACATCTGAATCTTTGGAGTAAATACCCAGTAATGCAATTTCAGGGTCATAGGGAAGCTCTATTTTTAATTTCTTTTTTTAAAAAAGATTTTATTTATTTATTTGTCAGAGAGAGAGAGAGAGAATTGGAGAACAGAAGCAGTCAGAGTGGCAGGCAGAGGCAGAGAGAGAAGCAGGCTCCCCGCTGAGCAAGGAACCCAATGTGGGATTCGATCCCAGGACCCTGGGATCATGACCTGAGCCGAAGGAAGTGGCTTAACCAACTGAGCCACCCAGGCGTCCCTCTATTTTTAATTTCTTAAGGAATCTCCACACTGTTCTCTAAATTGGCTGCACCAGCTTGGATTCCCATTAACAGTGTAAGAGGGTTCCCCTTTCTCCACATCCTCTCCAATGCACATTATTTCCTGTGTTGCTAATTTTGGCCATTCTAACTGGTGTAAGGTGGTATCTCAAAGTCAACACACACAAAACTGATAATCATGGCAAAATATGGGCAGAAGGCATGAACAGACACTTCTCCAATGAAGACATACAAATGGCTATCAGGCACATGAAAAAATGTTCATCATCACTAGCCATCAGGGAGATTCTGAAGCCAATTTTAACCTCTTTTGAGAACGAAGTTGTTCATTTGTTGTACCTGTGTCTTTAGTCTCATTGAAGCATTCTCAGAACAGCAATGAAAGCCTAAACCCTTCAGGAGAAGAGAATTAATAAAGATTAGAGCAGAAAACAATGAAATAGAAACCAAAAGAATGGTAGAACAGGTCAAGGAAACTAGCAGCTGGTTCTTTGAAAGAATGAATAAGATTGATAACCGCCCTCCGCTCCGCACCTGCCAGATTTTTCCAAAAGACAAGAGAAAGGACCCAAATAAGCAAAATCATGAGTGTGGGGGGGGGAATCACAACCAATACTGAAGAAATAAAAGCAATTATAAGAACATATTATGAGCAACTATACGCCAGCAAATTAGGATATCTGGAGGGAATGGATGCATTCTGAACGACTTATAGACTGCCAAAACTGAACCAGGAGGAAATAGAAAACCTGAACAGACACACAACCAGCAAGGAAATTGAAGCCGGAATCAAAAACTTCTCCCAAAACAAAAGTGCACAGCCAGATGGCTTTCCAGGGGATTTCTACCGAACATTTAAAGAAGAATTAATACCTATTCTTCTGAAGCTATTTCAAAAAATCAAAATAGAAGGAAAACTTCTAAACCCTTTGTGAGACTAGACTATCTTGGTCCCAAAGCCAGACAAAGATCCTAAAAAAGCAGAATAACAGACCAATATTCCTGGTGAACAGAGATGCAAAAATTCTCATCAAAATAGTAGCCAGTAGGATCCAACAGTACATTCAAAGGATTATTTACCATGACCATGTGGGATTTATTCCTGTGCTGCAAGGTTGGTTCAACACCTGCAAAACATTCAAAGTGTACATTACATAAATAAAAGAAAGGACAAGAGCCATATGATCCATTCAATAGATGCAGAAAAAGCATTTGATGAAGTATAGCATCGTTTCTTGATTTAAACTCTTTAGAGTGGACGGATAGATGGAACATACCCCAATATCATAAAAGTCATCTCTGAAAACCCCACATTGAGTGTCATTCTCAATGGGGACAAACTGTAAGCTTTTCTCCTAAGATCAGGGAAAGTGGCAGGGATGTCCACTATTGCCACAGCTGTTTAACGTATTACTAGAAATCCTAGCCCTAGCAATCAGACAACAAAAAGTAATAAAAGGCATTCTAGTTGACAAAGAAGAAGTCAAGCTCTCATTCTTCACAGATGACATGATACTCTATGTGGAAAACCCAAAAGACTCTGCCTCCAAATTGCTAGAACTCATACAGGAATTCAATAAAGTGGCAGGATATAAAATCAATGCACAGAAACCAGTTACATTGCTATACACCAACAACAAGACAGAAGAAAGAGAAATTAAGTAATTAACTCCATTTGCAAATGCATCCAAAACCATAAGATACCTAGGAATAAATCTAGCCAAAGAGGCAAAGAATCTGTACTCAGGAAACTATGAAGTACTCATGAAAGAATTTGAGGAAGACACAAAGAAATGGAAGAACGTTCCATACTCATGGATTGGAAGAACAAATATTGTGAAAATGTCTATACTACCTAAAGTAATCTATACATTTAATGCAGTTCCTGTCAAAATATCATCAACTTTCTTCACAGAACTGAAACAAATAATCCTAAAATTTGTATGGAATCAGAAAAGATCCTGAACAGCCCGAGGAATGTTGAAAAAGAAAACAAAGCTGGAGGCATCACAATTCTGGACTTCAAGCTCTATTACCAAGCTGTAATCATGAAGACAGTATGGTGCTCCACAAAAACAGACACACAGATCAATGGAACAGAATAGAGAGCCCGGAAATGGACCCTCAACTCTATGGCCAACTAATCTTCCCTAAAGCAGGAAAGAATGTCCAATGGAAGAAAGACAGTCTTTTCAACAAATGGTGTTGGGAAAATTGGACAGCCACCTGCAGAAGAATGAAACTGAACCATTGTCTTACAGCATACACAAGGATAAACTCAAAATGGATGAAAGACCTAAACGTGAGGCAGGAATCCATTAAAATGCTGGAAGAGAACACAGGCAACAATCTCTGCAGCTGCAGCAACACCTTGTTAGACACATCTCCATAGGTAAGGGAAACAAAGACAAAAATGAAGCATTTGGACTCCATTAAAATAAAAAGCTTTTGCCCAGCAGAGGAAACAGTTGACAAAACCAAAAGAGATTGACAGAATGGGATAAGTTATGCACAAATGACATATCAGATAAAGGGCTAGTATCCAAAATCTATAAAGAACTTATCAAAGTGAACACCCAAAGAACAAATGATCCAGTCGAGACATGGGCAGAACACATGAACAGACATTTCTGCAAAGAAGACATCTAAATGGCCAACAGACACATGAAAAAATGTTGAACATCACTCGGCATCAGGGAAATACAAATCAAAACCACAATGAGATACCACCTCTCACCAGTTACAATGGCTAAAATTAACAAGTAAGAAAATGATAGGTGTTGGCAAGGATGTAGAGAACGGGGAACCCTCCTACCCTGTTGGTGGAAATGCAAGCTGGTGCAGCCACTCTGGAAAACAGTATGGAGGTTCCTCAAAAAGTTAAAAATAGAGCTACTCTATGACCCAGCAATCACACTACTGGGTATTTACCCCAAAGATACAAATATAATGATCTAAAGTGGTACATGCACCCCCAATGCTCATAGCAGTCATGTTCACAATAGCCAAACTATGGACAGAGCCCAGATGTCCAGTGACAGATGAATGGATAATGAAGAGGTGATAACAATGGAATACTATGCAGCCATCAAAGAATGAAATCTTGCCATTTGCAATGACATGGATGGAACTAGAGGGTATTAGCCTAAGTGAAATAAGTCATTCAGAGAAAGACAATTATCATATGATGTCCTGGATATGTGGAATTTAAGAAACAAAACCAAGGATCACAGGGGAAGAGAGGAAAAAATGAAACAAGTCAAAACCAGAGAGGGAGAAAAAGCATAGGAGACTCTTAATCACATGAAGCATGAGGACTTAATCACATGAAGCAAACTGAGGGGACAGGGGTGGAGGGAAAGGGTAACTGGGTGATGGTCATTGGGGAGGGGATGTGTTGTAATGAGCACTGGGTTTTGTATAGGATTGATGGATCACAGACCTGTACTCCTGAAACAAGTAATACATTATAGATAACTAATTGAATTTATTTATTATTTATTTATTTATTTTTTAAGATTTTACCTATTTATTTGATGGAGAGAGATCACAAGTAGGCAGAAGGCAGGCAGAGATAGAAGGGAAGCAAGTTCCCCACTGAGCAGAGAGCCTGGTATGGGGCTTGATCCCAGGACCCTGGGATCATAACCTGAGCCAAAAACAGAAGCTTAACCCGCTGAGCTACCCAGGTGCCCCTAACTAACTGAATTTAAATAAAAAGTTAAAGAAAGAATTTTTTAAAAAAGATTTTATTTATTTATTTGACAGACAGAGACCACAAGTAGGCAGAGAGGAAGGCAGAGAAAGAGGAGGAAGCAGGCTCCCCGCTGAGCAGAGAGCCTGATGCGGGACTCGATCCCAGGATCCAGAGATCATGACCTGAGCTGAAGGCAGAGGCCCAACCCACTGAGCGACCCAGGCGCCGCTTAAAGAAAGAATTTTTAAAAATAACCTCATAGAAGTTTGGTAGAGTTTGGTTGCTTTCCTTTATATTCAGCTTCAAGATTAAACTATGCCTAGTTATTAGCTCTGTGATCCCGTGTATAGTAGTTATGAAGGAGAATAAGTGACAAAAAAAATCCACATATTTACATTTATTTATTTATTTTTGAAGATTAAATTATTTATTTTAGAGTCAGAAAGAGAGTGCATGAAGAGGGGGAGGTGAAGAAGGAGGTAGAGAAGGAAGTGGACTCCCTGCTGGGCAGGGAGCTCTATGCCTAAGCTGGGCTCCACCCCTCAACCTGAGATGATGATTATATTAAAATTAAATAAAAAATTTATTCACAGATTTACATTTAAAATTAAGTAAGTGAATGGACTCCTATATTTATATGTAAATGTTTTGGGCAATTGTGCAAAAAAAAAGTCTTAAATGTTTTGTAAAACATGTCGCTTATTCATAGAGAAATATAAGTCATAACAAAAGAGATAAACAAGGTCTCCTCTGGCTTTGTCCTTGATCATCGTTCTCCCTGAGGACGGCCATCTCTGGACAGCTCAGTGACAGGGGCTCATTAACAGTGTGGGGCATCTGCTCCCCAGAGTCGTCAGCCAGGGAAACGCATTTGGTTCTCAGTGCCAGCCCATCACAGCTGAGTGTCACAGCACCGTCTCCTGTGCTCATAAGGGTCTCCCTGTCATACAGCCAGGTCACTGCTTTCGGGAAACCAAGGTGGAGTTTGCAATTGCCTTCATCTCCTACCTCCTTGAGGCAAAGGGCAGATCTCTGTCCACCTAAAGATACATGAAGTTATCATGAGAAAACATCCTTCTGCCTAGGAAAAATTTATGGATAAGCCAGTGCTGGTGTAGTCAACCTTTGCATTTACTTCACGCGACCGATTCTGCATGTCCAAGTGTCAATCCTTGATACTGTCTTTAGGCAGTGACTTGGAAAGGAGGTAGGGAAATAGCTTTGAACCTACAGAGAGGGTGAACAGAGGTGAGTGGAATGAAACTTGGTCTGTGTGTTGCTTTAGAAATTGGAAGTTAGTTCATTTTCTGTTGCAATTGTTCTTGAAACAGAAGAGCTGTCCTGGTTTGCACGTATGGTCTACTGTCTAACGGAAGACTGGAAAGTCACCACACATAGGAACTAAATTTAACTCTTTGTTATAGACTCCACCAAGTCATTCCCAGACATTTCATTCTACTACAGTACATTCACTACACCTGTGTATGCATATGTGGAAAATACTTTAAATATCTATATAATGGAATAAAATATGCCCTTCAGCAATAGAATAAGAGATTCTTCATGTGTATAAAAGTACTATACTATATGCTTCCATGCTT
Source organism: Lontra canadensis (assembly GCF_010015895.1). Taxonomy (NCBI): domain Eukaryota; kingdom Metazoa; phylum Chordata; class Mammalia; order Carnivora; family Mustelidae; genus Lontra; species Lontra canadensis. Next base: position 19,414 of record NW_022631628.1, read on the forward strand.
TCCTATTGGTTCTTATTGTCTATGAAAATAGGCAATATTTGCTCTCTGTTTAAATCTCATTGTCACTATTTATCATTTCTAAATGTTCATTTTCTCCCTTACAAGTTACCAAAGAATCTAAAATATGTAAGGATTATGAGAAACATTATGTCGAAGATCATAACTGGGAGTTCCATTTTGTGGATATTGTGTCAGTGCATCTCTACTGGGACATTGGGTTCCATCCTTCTATGCTTGCGCAGGATCATGAATGGACTCTGTGTGAATGCTGTTGGGGTCCTGCTCAGACGCTCTTTACCTTGCTGCTGCTCCAATCCTAACCCTATGTGTTAGGAATATGGGTTGCCAGGTGCACAGCCATTCCCTTCTTCAGAGATTTGCCCTCAGCTGAGAGGGAGCCACTTTGCCAGGAGGTCTCAGGAACACACTTGGGGCAGCTCACAGCCAGGGACAGACTCATGGGAGAGACAAAAGGCTACCAATGTCAAAGCAGGACTAAGTCTGATGCAATGCATGCTCCAGAGCTGTGCTGTCCAATACTGGAGTACATAATCATAGGAATTCATTTAAATTTAAATTAATAATATTAAATAAAATACAAAATTCAGTTTCTCAGCTAAGCTATTTTAAGTGCTCAGGTAGTGACATGTGGATAGTGGCTATTGGATTAGACAGCGAGGGCTGAGTATTTCTACCAGCACAGATGCATACTTGTATGGGAGTGTTGTGTCCAGCTTCTTACAGGATCAGGCTCATGCCATCTTCCACCTGAGACCACATCCTTGCTTAGCAGCATTCTCTGCTCTGTTTTGCTTCCCTCATCCCCTTTATCCTGAGAGCACTCCCTGAACAAACCACGTGCAGTGGACATCCTACTTGATCCTCTTCTCCCATGGAACCTGGTGGAAAGCACTGTCCATGTTCATGCAACCTGTCATTTCCAGTGTTGTGAAAGCTGCCTTCCCCCTCACTAGCTCATTCCGCATTGACCTTGGGGGACTTTCTAGTATATTGGGGTCAGCTCAGACCTAGAGGACAGAAGCTTTATTAAAGTAATAGTGATTCATTCCTACCACTGTCAACACTACTTCAGGATTCATTCAGGAACTGGATAGGGCAGTGTTTGTATGTCAGTTATGTCAGTGACTGTTATATATTTGAAATATCTTCAATACAGACATTTTCACAAGATTTTTGATATTTAAAATGTGTATTTTGCTTACTGAGTATGTGATTTTCAAGAAATATGGACTCTTCCACTTGAAGTTTTAGACTTATGTGTCAGCGTTGAACAGGCGGTAACAGCTCTATCAGCTTTCATGTGCTGGTACGAAACATTCCACCTCTTCCATTTAATGCCCATTCTCATAATTATTATTGTAGAATTGTATTTTTTGAGATTGTTTTTAGATGGTGATTATTACATAAAATGCCATTGTTTCTGTTTTGTAGAATCTATCTATCTATCTATCTATTAAAGATTTTATTTATTTATTTGACAGGTAGATCACAAGTAGGCAGAGAGGCAGGCAAGCAGGCTCCCTGCTGAGCAGAGAGCCCGACGCGGGGCTTGATCCCAGAACCCTGGGATCATGATCTGAGTCGAAGGCAGATGCTTTAACCCACTGAGCCACCCAGGCACCCCTAGAATCTATATATTTTTATTTCACCTAATAACTCTTCTTTCTCAATGTATAACCTGTGCTTTTCTCAAGGATGTATGGTTTTGTATGCAAGATAATAATTTATGTGTGGATTTGTAGCTGGAGTTGCCTCTACCGTATCACCTCATGATAATTGCTAGAGACGGCGCTCCGTGCTCCTTACATAGGACGGGTGTGCTTACTGTTCCAGCCAGGATTATTTACATAGTTTGTCCAAGAGGAATGAATGTCTCTTACTGCATTCAGGCATTTGATACCTACCTCCACAGAGATGATGGTTTTTAGTCTACTCACACAGGTCTTTAACGTGGTAAGAAGTAGAGGAAATGAAGTTTTTCAGTTAACCTGAGGCTACATGTATCCTTTCTCTGGGAAGATGTGTTCTGTGGTGGTGCACAGAGATTGGAGAGGGATGGATGCTGAGCGGGGGAGGTGGAAGGGAGGAAAGTGAGCTAGATCAGCAGGGCAAGCTGTTGAGATCCGAAGAATGCGTTATGCAGCTGCTCTTTCTCATGTCCAGTGCAGCTCAAGGGGAATAGTTTTCCTAGACGTAATGTGGGAAAAAAAAGAAAAGAAGATTATGGACTATGACAAGAGTAGTCCTGTTCCCTCCCAGGGTTCTCTCCAGGAAGGCACTGGAAGCAATTGTAACCTCCACAGACAATCCCATTCTTTTTGTCTCTTTTAGTGGGCATCTCCTTTGCTGGATACTTTATTTTTCAACCTAAAATCGTATTCATTTTTGTACCCATCAGTTAGAAGCCATTCAGCATTCTTTAGATATACGTGTACACACATACACATACATCTATAATCTGGAAAAGAAGGAAACCATTTGTACAAGTTCAGAGTTTTGTCTTCTCTCTCCTTCCTTCTTAGTCCTTATTGATAGGATAACATTAAAATATATCACTATGTATTGTGATGGTACAATATGATATTGGTGTTTTCCTTGGATGAGTTAACATTTCCCTTTTGTCCTCCTTACTTTGGTGAGTAATGCCTCCATTAGACACCTTGAAAACGCCAGCAATTTCTTTCGGATAATTTATCTGTATTGGTGTGTGTGGGCATGAAACTGAACTATGTGTTTATTTTTTAATTTGCTCTTCTGAGCAGATGTGAGTCTGGGCACATTCCTTGTTGTTGCACGTTTACACTGTCTCAGATACCTTTATAACTAATTCCATTAAGAAAGTGTTTGTGGATAGATTTATTTATTTTTTTTTGGTGGATACAACTGAATGCAAATCTACAGGAAATCCAAGGAAGTATAAAATAATGTGAAATACTGTATCCTCTCTTCTGAGTCCATAAAACTTATTTTATGCTAGTTTTGTACCAATTTCTTTCACACACTAGTGGGTCTGCCCTGAAACGTGAATCAGATTTTTAGTCTTAGAAGAACAAGAAATGAACTGTATGCCTACGCATTTGAACATGAAAGAACTGAAACACTCATTTTCTGAGCCTCTTTCATTGGTTTATAGCTGCTTCTTCAGTACTAAGCAGCTGGAAGTATAGGGTCATCAGACTCACCCGAGCGCTGGTAACGTGTCTGATTCAGCATCATTAACTCTGCAAGACAGCTTTGAGAAGGTACTAACCTAATGTTGATGGGTATCTGAGTATTAGATAGTACCAGAATGTCCTTTTCTATCATTTTTTTGTGTAGTACTCAAAGTCTTCCATTATAGGTATTCACCTGTCATTGCTTTGAGAATAAATCTGTCTTTATCTCTATATATTTATCTAGTTGATTACTTCATCATAGAAGTGGTGTAAAGCATTGCACTTTGTATGTAGATTATACAGTTGGGTAACTTTTTAAAATATTTATTCTGATTAGAATGTGAATGGTGAATAGTACAACCTTTTTCAGGAATTTCATGTGCTCTGGTTGGCAATGTGTGAAACAAGTGTGCAGAAGGAAGAGGAAAGTTGTGGCCACTGAATTTTAGGGTTCTGATTCCATCTGACTATGCACGACCAAGGTATTTTCAGAGTTCCTGAAAACTGATACAGTAATTTTAAGCATCTTTAGGCAAAGCTAAATACTGTATTTATTTATTTTATTTTATTTATTTATTTTTATTTCTTTTCAGCGTAACAGAATTCATTGTTTTTGCACTACACCCAGTGCTCCATGCAATGCGTGCCCTCCATAATACCCACCACCTGGCTCCCCCAACCTCCCACCCCCCGCCCCTTCAAAACCCTCACGTTGTTTTTCAGTGTCCATAGTCTCTCATGGTTCGTCTCCCCCTCCAATTTCCCTCAACTCCCTTCTCCTCTCCATCTCCCCATGTCCTCCGTGTTATTTGTTACGCTCTGCAAATAAGTGAAACCATATGATAATTGACTCTCTCTGCTTGACTTATTTCACTCAGCATAATCTCAATGTGGTTTTAATTTGAATCTCCCTGATGGCTAGTGAAGATGAACATTTTTTCATGTGTCTGATAGCCATTTGTATGTCTTCATTGGAGAAGTGTCTGTTCATATCTTCTGCCCGTTTTTTGATATGATTGTCTTTTTTGTGTGTGTTGAGTTTGAGGAGTTCTTTATAGATCCTGGATATCAACCTTTTGTCTGTACTGTCATTTGCAAATATCTTCTCCCATTCCGTGGGTTGCCTCTTTGTTTTCTTGACTGTTTCCTTTGCTGTGCAGAAGCTTTTGATCTTGATGAAGTCCCAAAAGTTCATTTTCGCTTTTGTTTCCTTTGCCTTTGGAGACATATCTTGAAAGAATTTGCTGTGGCTGATATCGAAGAGGTTACTGCCTATGTTCTCCTCTATGATTCTGATGGATTCCTGTCTCACGTTGAGATCTTTTATCCATTTCAAGTTTATCTTTGTGTGCGGTGTAAGAGAATGGTTGAGTTTCACTCTTCTGCATATAGCTGTCCAGTTTTCCCAGCACCATTTATTGAAGAGACTGTCTTTTTTGTCCATTCAATGATATTCTTAGGATTTTTCCTCTTTTATAGAACCCCCCTTAATATTTCCTGCAGTGTCGGCTTGGTGGTCGCATACTCTTTTAAGCCTTGCCAGTCTTGGAAACTCTTTATCTCTCCATCTGTTTTGAATGTCAGTCTTGCTGGATAAAGTATTCTTGGCTGCATGTTCTTCTCATTTAGTGCCCTAAATACATCTTGCCAGCCCTTCTGGCTTGCCAGGTTTAAGCACGGTATTTAAATGGTGGTGTTTTCATTTTCTCTCTGAGTGTGAGTTTAGTAGTTTTACTACTCTAAGGAAACTCAAATTCCAAACATGTAGCTTTCATAAATACAGTATCTTAGAGAGGTAATTCTGACACAATGTTTAAATGCAGAATTACTACTGATATTTTGAATGTAACTGAATTATTTGTATATATACATTCTAGCTCTTTTTTTTAAATTAAAATTTTTTTTTTAATAAACACATAATGTATTATTAGCCCCAGGGGTACAGGTCTATGAATCGCCAGGTTTAGACACTTCACAGCACTCACCATAGCACATACCCTCCCCAATGCCCATAACCCCACCATCCTCTCCCTACCCCTAACCCCCGGCCCCCCTCAGTTTGTTTTGTGACATTAAGGGTCTCTTATGGCTTGTCTCCCCCCGATCTTGTTTCATTTATTGTTTCATTTATTCTTTTCCTACCCCCGAAACCCCCCACATTGCATCTCCACTTCCTCATATCAGGGAGATCATATGATAGTTGTCTTTCTCCGATTGACTTATTTCACTCAGCATAATACCCTCTAGTTCCATCCATGTCATTGCAAATGGCAAGATTTCATTTCTTTTGATGGCTGCATAGTATTCCATTGTACATATATATCACATCTTCTTTATCCATTCATCTGTTGATGGACATCTAGGTTCTTTCCATAGTTTGGCTCTTGTGGTCATTGCTTTTTTTTAAAATATTTATTTATTTGACAGACAGAGATCACAAGCAGGCAGAGAGGCAGGCAGAGAGAGGAGAAAGCAGGCTCCCCTTAGAGCAGAGAGCCTGACGCAGGGCTCGATCCCAGGACCCTGGGATCATGACCCGAGCCACAGGCAGAGGTTTTAACCCACTGAGCTACCCAGGCGCCCCGACATTGCTTTTATAAACATTTGCGTGTACATGCCCCTTCGGATCACTACGTTTCTATCTTTAGGGTAAATACCCAGTAGTGCAATTGCCGTTTCATAGGGTAGCTCTATTTTCAACTTTTTGAGGAAACTCCATGCTGTTTTCCAGACTGGTTGCACCAGCTTGCATTCTCAACAGGGTAGGAGGTTTCCCCTTTCTCCGCATCCTTGACAGCATCTGTCATTTTCTGACTTGTTAATTTTAGCCATTCTGACTGGTGTGAGGTGGGATCTCACTGTGGTTTTGATTTGTATTTCCCTGATGCCGAGTGATGTGAGCACTTTTTCATGTACATTCTAGCTCTTAAATTCCTATATCTGAACACATTTTTGAGTGTCTTTTGTATTATATTCCATTGCAGGTAAGGTGTGTACAAATCCAGTTGTGTAAAACACAAGATACATATTAGCAATAACGTCCTCCCTCTGTCTGCATCTCCTTCTGATTCTTTCTGATTATTCTCCTTCTATTTCCTTCATTCTTATTATCTCTAAACTGTATGTACATACTTACAGTCCTTTAAGTCCCATTAAGTTCAGACCAAAAGACCTTTCATACCTATAACCGATGCCAACATGAAGTCCATTATTTCATTTTTCCCATATTACATATTAAAGATTTACTTTTTGTGATAATGTAGAAGTAAACTGGTATAAGTTATGTCAATTTCAATCATTTATTGAAATAGTTACTTTTAGTATGCCATGGCCATGTTTTATAACATGAGAGATCCACCTTCACGGGCACCAACTTTTTTTTTTTTTTTTAAGGTTTCTTTTAAAAGTTGCTAAACACTTGGTCCTGACAGGAAACATGCACTAACAGAAGATGGAACAGAAAAATGGCAGTTCTTTCACGGGGTTTATCCTGCTGGGGTTCTCTGACCGGCCTCAACTGGAGCTAGTCCTCTTTGTGGTCCTCCTGATCTTCTACCTGTTCACTCTGCTGGGAAACGCCACCATCATTGCCTTGTCCCACCTCGACCCACATCTACATACTCCCATGTACTTTTTCCTCTCCAACCTAAGCTTTCTGGACCTGTGTTACACGACCAGCAGTGTCCCTCAGCTCCTGGTTCATCTCAGGACAGCAGACAAGTCTATCTCGTTTGGTGGCTGTGTAATTCAACTGTTTGTCTTCTTAGGGCTGGGATGCACAGAATGCATTCTGTTAGGGGTCATGGCATTTGACCGCTATGCAGCCATCTGCAAGCCCCTGCAGTACACTGTGATCATGCACCCCCGTCTCTGTGCCCTCATGGCTTCTGCATCGTGGTGCTTTGGTTTTGGCAACTCCTTATTGCAGACAGTGCTCATCTTCCTTTTACCACTTTGTGGGAGAAATAAAATAGACCACTTCATTTGTGAGATCCCCGCACTGCTCAAGCTTGTCTGTGTTGACACCACTGTGAATGAATCTGAGCTTTTCTTTCTTGGTGTGATCATTCTCCTCATACCTGTGGCATTAATCATCTTCTCCTATGGTCGGATTGTCAGGGCGGTCTTAAGAATAAAGTCATCTGCAGGGCAGAGGAAAGCATTTGGCACATGTGGGTCCCACATCACAGTGGTCTCCCTGTTCTATGGCACGGCCATCTATGCTTACCTCCAGCCCAGCAACAACTACTCCCAGGATCAGGGCAAGTTCATTTCTCTGTTCTACGCCATCGTCACCCCCACGGTCAACCCTGTCATATATACACTGAGGAACAAGGATGTGACAGGAGCAATGAAGAAGGTGCTTTGCAGGGTCCGGGACTCCAGATGACCGGGCGGGGAAGACCCTTTGATGGAACACATTGAATGCCAGAGTGATTAAGATGTTTGTGACCTATGTGGATCATCTAAAATTTCCCGTGATAAGTCTCAAGGGAATTTTCTTACCGCATTCTTTTGTGCAAATGAGTGCTCAAAATCCAAGTTGATGGATTCACACAACTCCCTGAGATTCTGATTTTTCTTACCAGATCTTATGCATATATATACATATATGTATATATGGATTTATTATTTAATTTGGAAAGAGAGAGCATGAGCAGGAGGGTTGCAGGGAGACGGAGAAAGAATCTCAAGCAGATTGTACCCTGAGCGCAGAGCCTGATGCTGGGATCGGTCCAACAACCCTGAGATCACAACCTGAGCTGAAATCACATGTCAGACACTCAACCAAGTACACCCACTAGGCTGCCTGACCATCTTCATGGGGAGGAGGAGCATATAAACATTCGTATTTTAGAGAGCTCCACAGGTTTTTCCTATTTCAATCTCATTTGGGAATCCTATTCCATTTCTAAGTGCAAAAAGACATTTATGCACATAATATGAAGACATAGGCGAGATAAGAATATGAACCACTAACACGCTGTAAGAAATGTTAACATTTTAGCATTTTGTAACAACTGCTGGAGGAACGTCACTTATTCTTGTATTTGGATCATGGCCATATTACCAGGTCCATAGGTTGACTGTATCATTGCTTTTTCACAGAATTAGGTGGGCATCTGTGGGAAAAGCATACTTTTAGATGAACGAGAAATTTGGTTAACAAAACGTCTGAAACAGCCATTCATATATGAGGCCGGGTGTGATGTGAGCAGTGTGACTGTGGTTTTACACAGCTGGGGTGAGGCGTTCCTGTCCCACAGGGGCAGGGCCTGGTGCGTAGCTGCCGATACGCTGAGCAGCAGCTGCCATAGGAGCAGCAGACAGTGCTTACGTGTCACGTTGTGCTGCAGGCGGAGGAGCGCCCATGTGAGGTCTGCAAGCCGGTTATGCAGCTCGTGAGCCACCCCCCTGCATTCAAAATGACGTTTAGGGCATTATTGTATCTGAACAGTACATAACTCAGTTCCTAGTCAATATTCTATATGTTCTATCTACAATAATGCAGCAAAAATTTCAAAGGGTGAAACATTTAGATCTTCTCTTTGTACCATTTTGTAAATTTTTAGATCCAGGCATCAACTGATCAATGCTTTGTATCTCACTCTGCCCAAGGCCCCAGGCAATTTGAATGCAGGGACACATAAAGAGAAATGACCTCTGTTTCCCAGGAAATCCCATGTTCCGTGGAGCTTACTCATTTTCACCAGGAGAAAACTTAAAGAAAAAAATAAAATGTACGTGAGCTATTAAAGATCTCTGTGTGTCTAAGCTTTATAGATAGCCACCTCATTATGTATTAAGTGTCACACAGTTCTGAATACTGCACACAGCCCAGTGCAGGTAGATGTGTTTGTGTCTTGGGGTGGACACATACGCATGACAACTCTACTGTTCCCTATCCTGACGGCTAACTGGCCTCCCAAGGGCCTTGAACCCTGAGCTGGCCATGCTCATGCCAAGAGATCTTGCTGCAGAGACAGCATGTGGAGGCTGGAAATGACACCCAGGGGAGATCATGTACACAGTCAGGTTGTCTCTGTATCACTAAGAGCATCATAGTATTCTTACATGAAATCAACATTTGGGATGTATCTTGACACCATAGTGATGCTTCATGGATATCAGTAGGAAAACAGTTCTGTCCACTGTTTATACCGATGGTGACAAATTTCCTGCTTTCCCTTATGTTTCAGCCACATCCTGATAGTTATACCCAAATGGTCACTTTAAAGTCCTTCAAGTCAACTGTCTTTGGTGCAAAACCCTCAAGGTCTCATGATGTTACAGAGCCTATTGTAGTGGGTGAACAAGTCCTTCTCTGCTCTTAAGGACACACAGAACCTGGGGCAAAATATTTATTTCCTTTAAGTGAATGTGTGAATGGCATTTGGATGTTTACTACTCATAGAAATAAGTTATAGGGAACACATGAAATCGGTTAAGAGACTAAACACAAGTTCAGGATTGTTCTGTGACATTTTTGTAATGTTAGGAATCGGCTCCCCCTGGTGTCCATGCCTTGTCTGTAACAGACTCCAGGGTTGTGTAAATTGTCACCAATATTATTTGGACCGTTTCCTTCTGTGTGTTCACCAGTAAGTGTGGCAGAGCTGTGCACTTGTACCCAAGGCTTGGCTAAATTATTTAATCCATCTGTGTTTAGCCCCTGGAGGTCAGGACAATCATGATACTCTAGAGCAAGTATGGGTTCTCCCAGCTCTTCTGCTTCCTGAGGAACACAGGGCACACACCATCGGCTCAGGTAGTGATGGCAAAGACCCAGAATGTCCGTCAGACTCACATGAAACAGAATTTTTAACAGCATGTGATTCATTACCAGTTAGCGAAGGATACCAAGTAGCAGGAGTGCGTGCAGGGGGGCCCAGAGCCATCAGACACAGCTTGGCAGAATCCTTCACTGCAACGGAAAGCTTCTCATATGTGAGGCAGATCTACTGTGGTACGAGTCAGCACAGAGAAGGCCTGGGGGATTCACACATTATGTGTCCCTACCTTCATCGCCCTGTCCTGGCTTTAGGACTGTCACTTGGTACCACATCTGCCGTGTGTAGAGTGTAGGTTCTAAACAGACCCTCTGCATCATGCTGGAATCACTACTAAGTCAGAAATCACAGCACCGCCACCCCTGTCAGACCCTCATGTTGCTCAGAGTCTGTGCATGTCAGTAACTGTTTGCCAGAGTTCTGCTCTGTCCAGGCTCACTGAGGAGGGCGGAACAGGTTATAGGTCCCTGTGAGCCCTTTCCTTTGCAGGTGGCTTCTTTTCAGATGCTTGTCTTGTAATACAGGTGAGAAGTTCTTTCCTTGCTGTGGTATTGCAGCATATTTCAGACCTGGCCGTTCAGAATCTAGAACCATTGTGCATGGAAATGTGGTTTGCCGGGAAGGTGGGCTCTGTGTCAGTGCAGAAATGAGTGCTGCTCAGAGGAGTCAGGGGATGGGGTCCCTGAAATGTCCTGGGACTGGACACTTGCTTTGGGGAGGGAGACAGTTCCTTCTTCCCCCCAGGGTTCTTCCACTTGTTTTGGAATTAAATAGATAAGAGCAGAGTTAACAGGAGAAAAACTCTGATGGTTTATTACTTGAACATGGAGGCTCAGTGATGAAATTGAGTCCCAAAGAAATGACCAAGGCAGGCAGTTTTTACACGTTTTATACAGAGACAAGAAATGTGTGCAGAATTGACAGGATAAAGGAAATACGTGTTTGGGAGCTTTAGTTCAGAAGGGATTCTAATTAGAATTTGGGCTGAGGTAGCAGATTTCAGATTTCTAAAAAAGTAGCAAGGTTTGTTTCTATAGCTTTCTCAACTCTAAGGTCCCTACCCATGGTGTCAGGATGTCTTTTACTTCTTCATCCTGGTCAGGTGACTTTCATGGGGAGATTTGTTTCCTGCTTTCAGGAGGACAGAGGACAGTGTGATGTCCTTGCACCTGCTGTTTCTGAAGTAGCTTCCGTTCAAGATAGTCAGTATGACCTTGAGGCCCATTTTGGGATCTGACCTGGGTCTCTACACTTGCCATACACTTAATGCTTTCTAAAAACTTAATTCCATTGATTTACACTGTTGGGTGGATTTATTTTAACCATTCTGAACTGAGCGCTGGGTATGGTACATACCCATACTTGGAACACTGAAAAAATAAAATTAAATTTAAAAAAAGGAAAGCCAAGTAAAAAAGGAATTCATGGGGTCTTTAAGAAGTGTAAGTTCTTCTGATGAGGCAAGATTTCTGAGGACAGTTTTAAGCTCTTTTGAGAATGATGTTTGCTGTTCAGTTCTTGACCTGTGTCGTTCGTCTCAGTGATCATCCTGCACATTTTTGTTCTTAAGGATTTTATTTACTTGTGTCAGAGAGAGAGAGGGAGAGAGAGCACAGCACAAGCAGCAGAGGGAGAAGTGGGGTCCCTGCTGAGCAAGGAGCCTGCTGATGGACTTGATCCCAGGTCCCCAGGGTTATGACCTGAGCTGAAGGCAGATGCTTAACTGATTGAGCCACCCAGGCATCCCGCATCCTGGACATTTTTAATGGTTGTATTATTTGGGATCCTCATGATCAATACCATGCCATTGCATTGGGATGAAAAAAATCTTTTCCCATATTTGGTTGTTATTGTATAGAAAGGCAACAAATTTGTGTATGTTGAGTTTCTATTCTACCACTTTACTATACTTACTGGTGAGTTCTAACACTGTGTTTGTAGTGTCTACAAATTTCTCTATATAAGATCATATCATTTCCAAACAAAGATGATTTCACTTTAAAAATAAAAAACTTGGGGCGCCTGAGTGGCTCAGTGGTTTAAAGCCTCTGCCTTCTGCTCAGGTCATGATCCCAGGGACCTGGGATCGAGCCCCGCATTGGGCTCTCTGCTCAGCAGAGAGCCTGCTTCCTCCTCTCTCTCTCTCTGCCTGCCTCTCTGCCTACTTGTGATCTCTGTCTGTCAAATAAATAAATAAATAATCTTAAAAAAAAAAAAAAAAAAACTTGGCTGCCATTTATTCCATTTTTCCCCCAGATTGCTGAGGCTGGGACTTCCAGTCTATGTTCTGTAAGTGTAGTGAAGGTGGCATCTTTCTCTTGTTTCTGATCTTAGAGGAAAAGCTTCCAACTTCCTGCCATTGAGTATGTTAGCCATGGGTTTGTCACATATAGCCTCTATTATGTTGAGACATATCCTTCTACACCTGATTTGTTGAGTGTGTTTACAATGAAAAGATGCTGTGTTTTGTTAAATGCTTTTTTTGCCTCTATTGAGATAATCATATGATTTTCCTCTTTCATTCTACTAACGTGGTGCTGCACGTCTATAGATTTTGTATGTTGGCTTACCCTGTGTCCTGTTATACATTGCTCTTGATGATGAACCTCTTAATCTGGTGTTGAATTTTGTTTGCTAATATTTTTTCAGAGGTTTATTTATATATTTGGCAGAGAGGGAGAGAAAGCACAAGCAGGGGGCTTACTAGAGGGAAAAGGAGACACGGACTCCCCGCCAAGCAAGGAGTCCAACACAGAGCTCAATCCCAGGACCCTGGAATCATGACCTGAACCAAAGGCAGCAGCTTAACTGACTGCACCAGCTATGTGCAGTTTTTAGATGATTGTTCTTAAATGTTCTTTTTTTTAAAAAAGATTTTATTTATTTATTTGACAGACAGAGATCACAAGTAGGCAGAAGAGGGCAGAGAGAGAGGCGGAAGCAGGCTCCCCACTGAGCAGAGAGCCCGATGCGGGGCTTGATCCCAGGACCCTGGGATCATGATCTGAGCTGAAGGCAGAGGCTTAACCCACTGAGCCACCCAGGCACCCCAGTTCTTAAATGTTCTTAACGATGCTAGTTCTTAAATGATTGGGAGTGAAAGAGTAGATATACTTCTATTAGGCAAAATATGGTTCAATCCAAAAAGGGTAGCAAGGGTAAATTAGAGTGGACAAGTGAGTCTGCAGGGCTAGTATTACCTCTGAGGGATATTTTTATGTCACCAGAGTGAAAATCCATGTTTTAGGGACTGAAGATGGATCTGATTTTAGTGTTCCCAGGGGTGTCCTGTCCCATGTAACTCATTAGCCTCAGTTGCAGTATTCAGAGTTTGGCTCCCAGAGACAGCCAAGGAGGAAAGCTCTGGAGAGGGGCATCAACAGGTCATCAATCTCTGGCTGCCAGATTGATTGGGAGTGAAACTATGTCTCCATTTAACTTCCATTTACCAATCCCGTTTAATAGCAGTAGCTACAATATTCTTTGCTGGTGTTTAAATTCCTTTTTAAATTTGAGACACATTATTCCATAACATTGTAATAGTTTTAGGTGTACAATGTAACGATTCCGTACTGGTGTATGAAGTGGAGTCATCACCCTGGTGAGTCTGGTTACATCCACTGCTGCACGCAGTCACCTCTTTTCATCTAGAGATGAGAGCGTTTATGATTTATTCTCTTAGCAATTTTCAAATATGCAATATGGTCTATCAATTCTCCTTTAGTTCTGGATCAGCATTTGGAGCTCGAGGGCAGCGTGAGAAAGGACAGCATATAAGGAGTGACCGTAAGGGAATTATCACAGCATCATTAAGGATGCCAGTCTTGGTGACTGAGAGGTTAGATGATCCCTTTGTTAGAAGAGAGAAGCCAAGAGGCAATGCTCCTACTTAGGGCTGAACTGTGTCCTAGTAAGAGCTGTGATCATATCCTAACACCTTGTGCATATGAATGTGACCTGTTTGAAGAGAAAGTCTTTGCAGATGTAATCAAATGAAGAGGAGGTCGTATGTGATGAAGGTGGCCTTTAATCCAGAATGGCCAGTGTCCTTACGAGAAGCCAACTCAGAGACACAGACACAGATACAGGGAGAATGCCATGTGACCACAGAGGCAAATTTGGAGAATGATGAATCTACAAGCCAAGGAAGACCAAGGATTTCTGGCAACAGGAAGCTAAAAGAAAGACATGAAACACATTCTCTTTAGAACCTTCAGAAAAAGGGTACCCAGGTGGCGCCGGATTTTGGACTGGCTTCCAGTACCATGAAGGAAAATGTGTCTTGTTTTAATATTTTTTTAAAAATTTAAATTTTAGGTGGTTAACATACAGTATAATATTGGTTTCTGGAGCAGAATTCAGTGATTCATCACTTACATGAAACACCCAGTGCTCTTCCCAAGAGCCCTCCTTAATACCTTTCGCCCATTTAACCCCACCCCTACCCACCTCCCTCTGTCAGTGCTCAGTGTGTTCTCTGTCATGAAGACTCTCTTATGGCTACATTCCCTCTCTTCTTTTTCTCTTTTCCCCCTTCTCTTATGTTTGTGTCTTTTCTTTCTTAAGTTCACATATGAATGAGATCATATGGTATTTGTTTTTCCCTGACTACATTATTTCACTTAGCATAATACCCTCCAGCTCCATCTACATCGTTGCAAATGGCAGATCTTCCTTCTTTGTGATGGCTGAGTAGTATTCCACATCTTCTTTATCCATTCGTCAGTCGATGGGCATTTGGGATCTTTCCATAATTCAGCTATTGTTGATAATGCTGCTGTAAACATTGGGGTGCATGTATCGTCTTGACACTGTGTTTTTGCATCCTTTGGATAAATTCCTGGTAGTGCAAATATTGAGTGTAGGATAGCTCATGTTTAATTTTTTGAGGAACCTCCATACCATTTTCCAGAGTGGCTGCACCAGCTTGCATTCCCAGCAACAGTGTAGGAGGGTTCCCCTTTCTCTGCTCACTCCCCCATATCTGATGTTTCCTCCATTGTTAATTTTAGCCATTATGACAGGAGCAACGTGATATCTCATTGTGGTTTTGATATGTATTTCCCTGATGCCAAGTGACATTAGCATTTTTTTAAAAAACGTGCCTGTTAGGCATTCGGATGTCTGTTCTCTGTGTAACTGGAACCTCTTTGTGTGTGGCCTGTCTCAGCTTCTGTCATTTGTCCCTCTGGATTTGTCTTCTCTGTCTCTCCCTTTTTTGGGAGGCATTTCATTTTCACTTTCCCTACTTAGGATCTTCATCTGTTTATCCAGTGGTAACCGCGGATCCCAACACAGGGCAGCAGTGAGGGGGGTGACATCTCACTTAGCAGGAAGGTTGGGCTGTTCCCAGTGCTTCCCTCAGAGGGAGGACAAGAGGACCGGAGAGCTGGGAAGAGTTCACAGACAGCCTGTTGGAGAATGTACTGAGCTGGTGGCAATTTAGATCTTTCAGAGGAAAGACTATCCTCACTGAGGGGCACCTGGGTGGCTCAGTCAGTTAAGCGTCTGCTTTTGGCTCAGGTCATGATCCCAGGGTTCTAGGATCGAGCCCCGCATTGGCTCCCTGCTTAGCTGGGAGTCTACTTCTCTCTCTCCTTCTGCTCCTTCCCCTGCTTTGCTCTCTGTCTCACAAATAAATTTTAAAAATCCTAAAGAAAAAAGAAGTGAATGGTTATGATATTGCCTCCCTTATTAACTAGACTTGGAGAGAACTTCAGCTGGCCTCCACCCAACTGCCTACCTTTCTCTCTCCTTTGCTCTTGACTTCGTTATAATCAGCCCTTTGATACCATTTTTAGTTGTGACTATAATTTTGTACAGTAATTATAGCCTTACCCCACATGTATGAGTTCATGAACAGCAGTTTGTTTTACCTTTTTTTGAACTTATGCAGAGGGATTATTTACTTTGTATCTTGCATCCTTTCCTCAGCACTTCATGTGAAAAAGAGTGTTCCAATTTGTTTAGTTGGAGTTTTATTCATACTGTTGGAAAGTATTCTTGTATGAATATGTCACAGTTTACCAGTTTACTGTGGATGGGTCTTTGGATTTGTTCGGGTTTTGGTTAATACCAATGACACTGCTGTGGAGTGTTCTTATATGTGTGTCTTGGGGCAGGCGAGGGAGCACTGTCCTGGATAATATTGGATCTATGAATGTGAGTGTGGGTCAGCGTCTCTAGATAATGCCTCACAAGTGTCAAAGTGACCTGAGCGTGTAATGCTGGCAGTGAGTGGGGCCTGGGACACAAAGGGTTAACAGCAGGTCCCTGATTCCTTCCCTCTTTAGGATACCCACACTGTAGTGCCTGCCAGTTCCCACCTGACTCTCAGGAGGGGATCTAAGTGGTATAGGGATAACTGAGAAATTTCAAATCTGAGAACGTTTTTAGCAGGAAGTAGTTAATCTCTTGGTTGAACAGGGTAAATGAACCTGGAACTTACGGATCTAGGAGAAACAGCCACAAACCACCCAACTTCCTCCCATTTTTCTGTAGTGATTATTTTAACTATCCCAATAAAGTAAAAATCATTTGGAGCTTAAATGCAAGACTAGTTGAAATTAAATCACATGTATTTTGTTAAAAAGAGATGATTTTTTAAAAACTGTTTGAGTACATCACTAAAACCTATCAATATAAACTGAACAATGTTCTAGATGATTTGAGATTTAGTTTTCCCTTTGCCCTATTAGAAGTTTGGTAGAATTTGGTTGCCTTCCTTTATATTCATGGTAATGATAAGCATGTGCCTAATTATTAGCTCTGTGGTTCCATATACATTGGTTATGAATGAAATTAAATTAATAATTTATTCACATATTTACATTAAAATTATATAGCTGAATTATTTATATGTAAATATTTGGTCAGCTGTGAGGATAAAAATCTTAGGTGATTTGTAAAACCTATAGATGATTCACAGATGATAGCCAAGGTAGCTGGGGAGATCAAGGGAGTTAATTGTCCTCTGTGAAATATGTGAAATAACAAAGGAGACAGATGAGGTCTCCTCTGGCTTTGTCCTTGATCATCATTCTCCCTGAGGACGGCCATCTCTAAACAGCTCAGTGACAGGGGCTCATTAACAGTGTGGGGCATCTGCTCCCCAGAGATGTCAGTCAGGGAAACGCATTTGGTTTTCAGTGCCAGCCCAGCCACAGCTGAGTGTCACAGCACCCTCTCCTGTGCTCATAAGGGACTCCCTGTCATACAGGCAGGACACTCCTTTTGGGAAACCATAGTGGAGTTTGCAATTGCTTTCATCTCCTACGTCCTAGAGGCCAAGTGCAGATCTCTGTACCACATGAAGACATGTGAAGTCATCACAGAAAACATCCTTTTGCTTAGGAAAAACCTATGGATAACCCAGTTTTGGTATAGTCAGCCTTTACACTTACTGTGTACAACTAAGAGCCAATCTCCAGCACTGTCTTTAGACAATGACTTGGAACGGAGGTAGGGAAATAGCTTAGACCCCACAAAGAAGGTGAGCAAAGGTGAGTGAAATGGAACTTGGTCTGTGTGTTGCTCTAGGAATGGTAAATGGGTTTCTTTTTAGTAGGGAATATTCCTGAAACAGAAAAGCTGTATTGGTTTGCATAATGGTTCATTGTCTAAAGGAACAGACAGAGGTAGTTCATGAACTCTAAAAACTAAATTTAGGTGTTCGTTATAGACTCCACCAAATCATTCCCAGACGTTTCAGTGTGCTGCAGTACATTCATTATATCTGTGTACGCACACGTGGAAAACACTTTAAGTATGTGTATATAGTGGTAATAAAATATGCTCTTAAGTTATAGAATTAGAGTACGCATATGTGTAAAAGTATTAGACTCTCTGATTCCTTGCTTTCCAATTGGTTTGTATTGTTTGTGAAAATAGACAGTATTTGTTTTCTATGCTGAAAACTCATTGTCAGTGTTTATCATTTCTAAATGGTCATTTTCTCCCTTTTGAGTTACCAACATAGCTAATATACATATGGAGTTTTAAAAGAATGCTATGTTGAAGATTACAACAGGGGATTTCCATATTTTATCAACGCGTTTCTATTCAGACACTGGGTTCCATCCTTCTATCCTTGCGCAGGATCATGAATGGACTCTGTGTGAATGCTGTTGGGGCCCTGCTCAGACGCTCTTTACCAGGCTGCTGCTCCGATCCTAACCCTATCTGTTGGGAATATGGTCTGCCAGGTTCACAGCCATTCCCTTCTTCAGAGATTTGCCCTTAGCTGAGAGGGAGCCACTTTGCCAGGGGATCTCGGGAACACATTTGGGGCAGCTCACAGACAGTGACAGACTCATGGGAGAGACAAAAGGCTACCAGTGTCAAGGCAGGACTAAGTCTGATACAATGCATAGTCCAGAGCTGTGCTGTCCAATACTGGAGTATGGAGCCACAGAAAGTCAAATAAATTTAAGTTAATTAAAATAAATAAAGTACAAAATTCAGTTTCTCAGCTAGGCTATTTTAAGTGCTCAGATAGTGACATGTAGATAGTAGCTATTGCATTAGACGGCGAGGGCTGAGTATTTCCACCAGCATAGATGGATACTTGTATAGGAGAGTTGTGTCCAACTTCTTACGAGATCAGTCTCATGCCATCTTCCACCCGAGACCACATCCTTGCTTAGCAGCATTCTCTGCTCTGTTTTGCTTCCCTCATCCCCTTTATCCTGAGAGCACTCTCTGAACAAACCACGTGCAGTGGAAATCCTACCTGATCCTCTTCTCCCATGGAACCTGGTGGAAAGCACCATTCGTGTTCATGCGACCTGTCATTTCCAGTGTTGTGAAAGCTGCTTTCCCCCTCACTAGCTCATCCTGTATTGCCCGTGGAAGCCTGTTGTAGAATATGTGGGGTCAGCTCAGACCTGGGGGACAGAAGCTTTATTAAAGTTATAGATTTTCATTCCCAGCACTGTCAGCACTATTTCAGGATTCATTCGGGCACTGGATAGGGTACAGTTTGTATGTAAATTATGTCAGTGACTATTATATTTTTGAAATATCTTCAATACAGACATTATCTTGATATCTTTAATCTTTAAAATATGTACTTTGCATACTGAGTATCTTGTTTTATGGATACATTTATTATTCTGCTAAAATTAGTAGACTTCTATGTCAGCATTGAGCACAGACAGTAATGGGTCTATTAGCTTTCGTGTTCTAGTACCAAATATTTAACCTCTTCCATCAGATGTCTGTTCTCTTAATTTTTATTGTAGAATTGTATTTTTTTGAGATGTCATTTCCCACTTTATTGTTTTTAGATGGCGATTATTACATAAAATGCCATTGTTTCTGTTTTGTAGAATCTATTTATTTTTATTTCACCAAATAACTCTTTATTCTCTCAACGTATAACCTGTGCTTTTCTCAAGGATGTATGGTTTTATATGCAAGATAATAATTTATGTGTGGATTTGTAACTGGAATTTCCTCTACCATCTCACATCATGATAATTGCTAGAGATGGCGTTCTGTGTTCCTTACATAGGATGGGTGTGTTTACTGTTCCAGCCAGGATTATTTACATAGTTTGTCCAAGAGGAATGAATGTCTCTTCCTGCATTCAGGCATTTGATACCTACCTCCACAGAGATGATGGTTTTTAGTCTACTCACACAGGTCTTTAACATGGTAAGAAGTAGAGGAAATGAAGTTTTTCAGTTAACCTGAGGCTACACATGTCCTTTTTCTGGGAAGATATGTTCTGTGGTGGTGCACAGAGATTGGGGAGGGACGGATGCTGAGCGGGGGAGGTGGAAGGGAGGAAAGTGAGCTAGATCAACAGGACAAGCTGTTGAGATCTGAAGAATGTGTTATGCAGCTGCTCTTTCTCACGTTCAGTGCCGCTCAAGGGGAATAGTTTTCCTAGACGTAATGTGAGAAAAAAAAAAGAAAAGATTATGGACTATGACAAGAGTAGTCCTGTTCCCTCCCAGGGTTCTCTCCAGGAAGGTTCTGGAAGCAATTGTAACCTCCACAGACAATCCCATTCTTTTTATCTCTTTTAGTGCATCCCCTTTGCCTGATACTTTATTTTTCAATTGAAAATCATAATCATTTTTGTACCTTCTGATAGAAGCCATTCAGCATTCTTTAGATGTATGTATCCACACATACACATTCGTATGTAATCAAGAAAAGAAGGCAACCATTTGTACAAGTTCAGCTCACCACAGTTTTGTCTTCTCTTTCCTCCCTTCTTAGTCCTTATTGATAGGATAATGTTAAAATATATCACTATTTTTTGTGACAGTACAATATGATATTGGTGTTTTCCTTGGATGAGTTAACATTTCCCTTTTGTCCTCCTTCCTTTGGTGAGTAATGCCTTCATTAGACACCTTGAAAACACCAGCAATTTATTTCAGATAATTTATCTGTATTGGTGTGTGTGGGCATGAAACTGAACTGTTTTGTTTTTTTTTTTTAAATTTGCTCTTCTGAGCAGATGTGAGTCTGGGCACATTCCCTGTTGTTGCACGTTTACACTGTCTCAGAAACCTTTATAACTAATTCCATTAAGAAAGTTTTTGTGGATCAATTTTTTTTTTTTTGGTGGATACAACTGAATGCATTTCTACAGGAAATCCAAGGAAGTATAAAATAATGTGAAATACTGTATCCTCTCTTCTGAGTCCATAAAACTTATTTTATGCCAGTTTTTTAACAATTTCTTTCACAAACCAGTGGATCTGCCCAGAAACGTGATTCAGAAATTTAGTCTTAGAAGAACAAGAAATGGGGACGCCTGGGTGGCTCAGTTGGTTGGACGACTGCCTTCGGCTCAGGTCATGATCCTGGAGTCCCGGGATCGAGTCCCACATCGGGCTCCCGGCTCCGCAGGGAGTCTGCTTCTCTCTCTGACCTTCTCCTTGCTCATGCTCTCTCTCACTGTCTCTCTCTCAAATCAATAAATAAAATCTTTAAAAAAAAAAAGAAGAACAAGAAATGAACTGTATGCCTAAGCATTTGAACATGAAAGAACTGAAACACTCATTTTCTGAGCCTCTTTCATTGGTTTATAGCTGCTTCTTCAGTACTAAGCAGCTGGAAGTATAGGGTCATCAGACTCACCCGAGCGCTGGTAACGTGTCTGATTCAGCATCATTAACTCTGCAAGACAGTACTAACCTAATGTTGACGGGTATCTGAGATTTTATATAATACCAGAATATCCTGTTCTATGACCTTCTGTGTTGTACTTAAAGGTTTCCATTATAGGCATTTACCTGTCATTGCTTTGAGAATAAATCTGTCTTTATCTCTATATATTTATCTAGTTGATTACTTCATCATAGAAGTGGTGTAAAGCATTACCCTTTGTATGTAGATTATACAGTTGGGTAACTTTTTAAAGTATTTATTCTGATTAGAACGTGGATGGTGAATAGTCCAACCTTTTTCAGGAGTTTCATGTGCTCTGGTTGGCAATGTGTGAAACAAGTGTGCAGAAAGAAGAGGAAAGTTGTGGCCACTGAATTTTAGGTTTCTGATTCCACCTGAGTATGCACGACCAAGGTATGCTCAGAGTTCCTGAAAATTAATACAATAATTTTAAGTATCTTTAGGCAAAGTTAAGCACTGTATTTAAACGGTGGTGTTTTCAGATTCTCTCTGTGTGTTTCGTTGTTTTACTATTCTAAGGAAACACAAATTCCAAACATGTAGCTTCCATAAAAATAGCATCTTAGAGAGGTAATTCTGATACAATGTTTATAGGCAGAACTACTTCTGATATTTTGAATGTAATTGAATTATTTGTATATGTACATTCTAGCTCTTAAATTCCTACAATCGGAACACATTTTTTAGTTTCTTTTTTATTATATTCCATTGCAGTATAATAGTAGTAATAATGTGTGTATGTGTATGTGTATATATATATATATATATAATGTAGTGATTCAAAATCACTATAAATATATATCATATATATATTATAAATATATATAAATATACTATAATACAATAAATATTATATATATATATACATATATATATATATATATAAATAAAATGTAGTGATTGTGAATCACTACATATGTATCTTCCGGATAAATACCAAGTAGTGCAATTGCTGTTTCGTAGGGTAGCTCTATTTTCAACTTTTTCATCTATTTTCAACTTTTTGAGGAACCTCCATGCTGTTTTTCAGAGTGGTTGCACCAGCTTGCATTTCCACCAACAGAGTAGGAGGATTCCCCTTCCTCTGCCTCCTTGCCTGCATCTGTCATTTCCTAACTTGTTAATTTTAGTCATTCTGACTGGTGTGAGGTGGTATTTCATTGTGTTTTTGATTTGTATTTCCCTGATGCTGAGTGATGTGGAACACTTTTTCATGTACATTCTAGCTCTTAAATTCCTATATCTGAACACATTTTTGAGTGTCTTTTTATTATTATCCATTGAAGGTGAGGTGTGTACAAATCCAGTTGTGTAAAACACAAGATACATATTTACAATAATGTCCTCCCTCTGTCTGCATCTCCTTCTGATTCTTTCTGATTGTTCTCCTTCTATTTCCTTCATCCTTATTATCTCTAAAATGTATGTACGTACTTACAGTCCTTTAAGTCCCAATTAAGTTCAGACCAAAAGACCTTTCATACCTATAACTGATGCCAACATGAAGTCCATTATTTCATTTTTCCCATATTACATATTAAAGATTTACTTTTTGTGATAATGTGGAATAAACTGGTGTAAGTTGTCAACTTCAATCATTTATTGAAAGTTACTTTTAGTATGCCATGGACAGGTCTTATAACATGAGAAATCCACCTCCACCAGCACAAACTTTTTTTTTTTTGAAGGTTTCTTTTAAAAGTTGCTAAACACTTGGTCCTGACAGGAAACATGCACTAACAGAGGATGGAACAGAAAAATGGCAGTTCTTTCACGGGGTTTA